>NC_137786.1:86389653-86547153 GCF_963383645.1 Muscardinus avellanarius | reverse complement strand
GATATGTATATGTATGTCTCTACCATCTTGTATCCCATTAAGATATATGACTACAATGCACCGAAATTCTTTTTTAAATGCTTTAACTTCCCTTACAATGATAGAAGGTTTTACAATGAAAGCTCTCTTTGTTTCTACCAAAAGCTAATGGATTTCCCTGTGCGTGTTATAATGGGGATTGAACCCAGGGGTATTCAACCTCTTAAATACACCCTCAACCTTTTTATACTGTTTCAGGATCTTACTAAATTGCTAAGGATGGCCTGGGAACTGAAATTCTCTTGTCTCAGTCTCCCAAGGACAGGATTATAGGAATGTGCCACCACAACAGGCTAAAAAATTAGTAAATAATGAGGCAAGTATTTGCAATTTGAAATTATCCTTTGCCTCTTGTTTTTGATATTTACTAAATAGTATGTATAATAATAATGTGGAAATATATTAATTATTTTCCGTCGAGTTGCATTAGACAGATCTTTTGAGTCACGTTTAAATTCTCAACACAAGTTGCTTAACCTTTTTTAAATGCACCATTAGCTTTTTTAAATACCATACATTGCTACAAACAAATACTTGATCAGGAGAAACTCAGAATACTTTGATGATAATCATTCTCTGTACAGACTGCCAGATTATCCACAATGAAGATCTTTGCAGTTTGTGACAGCAAAACAAGTTAGCTCTAGCTAAGCATTAAGTTTATTTTAAAGACCTTAACCATAAATTTTTATAGTGCCTACCATATAGATATTAAAAATGAAACCCTAGAATAGAGTAAAATTATTGAAATAAAGCAAAATAAAAACTGTGGGTATGGTATTTGTTTGTAAAAAATTAATTTTCAAATCCTTATAAAATAAAACAAAAAATGTGTCCTTTTCAGACTGTTTATCTTCCTACTGAGTAATATGGCATTGATTACACACTTAGGCATCATTGAAAGGCCAGAAAGTATTTGACAGTTTATTTAGATCTGAATTCCTGGGCTTCACTCTAGATGGGAATACACACTGATGACCAGTGTTCAAAATTGATCAATGTGGCTAGGTTGAGATATATGTTTTGCTTCCATCACAGTAAATATATTGCAGTGGTGACAATGAGACTTTTAATATTGTGTTTAAGCTAGTGAGTAAAAATAATGCAATGAGAAGTGTTGACTGTTATTAGAAATAATTAATAAATTCTAGGACATTTGCCCCAAAATAAATATATCTGAATTTCTTTATTTTCAATAAGAAAACCACCTGCAAATAACCCAGAACATATTTCATTACAACTAAAGTGGGTGTCACAGACTTCTTTTGAGTGGGAACATTACTTGTCCATGATGATCTTGTAACTGTGCCAGGACACAGGCACATTTGGAAATACTTCATCATAAGTCCTGATTTCAGAGCTTAGTGGTCTGGAAGCACTAGTTTCTTTGGTCTGAGCTGTCACTACCTAAAAAATGGGACTTCTGGTGGTCAACCCCAGGTATGGCTCTGGGGAAAAGCCCCGAACTCTGGGGTTCAGACTCCCACACTTTTTCTGAGCCCATAATTCCATCAGCCTTTTGTTATCTGAGCATTCCTTGGCATTCTTTTGATGAAAAATACATCTAGCTCTTTTACTCCAATTTAGACTCCAATAGCTTTAATTCCACTGTCCTAGATGCCATATGTATTTGACAATATCGACAATTATGTGAGAAAATACAATAAAACTACTCTTCCCAGTTCAATGAGGAAACTGAAGGTCTAAAGATTAGCCTGCTTTTGAACCCATTCTCAAAATAGAACACTGTCAAACGGATCCTGGAATTAATAAACTACATATTTAAGTAGTGGAATTTTTTGGCATGAAACCGCAACATCCCTGTTCTGTTCAAACACAAATCAGTCTGTGGGTGACCTATGTGATCTGCACCTCTGAATGCAATGTTCCCAGTCACCCCACTCCAGCCTCATTGGCTTCTTGATATTCTGACATATTGGCATTGTTCTGCCCCCAGGCTTTTGTGCTATTCCATGCTTTCCCCAGAGTGCCATCCCCACTGGATATCCTAAAGGCTTCTGCCTCCTCATTTTCTGTTCTTTGGTCAAATGGCACTTTCTCAGGGGACCTTCCCTGATTGTGTTATATTAAACTTAAATGCATTTATTTCTTGCTTATTTTTCTTCTTTACCCTCATGACTATCTATAACTGCATGTTATTTACTCTTAACTCATTGCCTATTTCTCTTTACCAAAAAGCTACCTTTGGGAAGGAAGGAGATATTGCTTTATTACTAACTATGCTAGTTCTACTGAATTTAAAACATGCAGCCAGGCGTGGTGGTGCATGCCTGTAATCCCAGCATTTGGGAGGCTGAGACAAAAGGATCCGGGTTCACAGAGAGCCTCAACTACTTAGTGAAGCCCTTTGCAACTTAGTGAGACCCTGTTTCAAGATAAAAAAAAAAATTAAAATAGGGCTGAGGGTGTAGCTTTAGGTCAAAGGTCCTGGGTTCCATACCCAGTAACACACACACACACACACACACACACACACACACTCATACACACAAATATATAAAAATAAAGCATTCTTCTGAATCTTGTACATTGTAGTTTATAAAAGAGTACTTTGTAAGAAAAATATCCTTTTAGGACACTGGTTAGTAATATATTTTGGATCAAAATCTTGATAGTTAATAAGGGGATTGAAGTAGAAAAACAGTTTATATCTAATTTAACAAACACGTTATTTATGATTGAATTTCATTAGAGAGTAGAGAGAGTGCTGCATTTCACATTACCTTACACATGTAGAAAAACAGTACTTAAAATTTTTTCATGTGGATCATATTGAAAATGACATACATTCAGACTATGCTTGGTGCCTTCTCCCCACCAACTTCCCCTTTCTCCTCCCAACAATGATTGTCCAGATTAACAATGCTATATTTATATTTTTACACAAATACAGATGTACATCCTTCATTAACCAACCTCAGCCTTCTTCCTATCCTTCCATTCTAGCTTTGGTGAGGTTTCTCCTTCATTGACTGGAATCCCTCTGGTATTCCTAATACTTCCTAGTTTTGCCATATCAGAGAAAACAAGTCCCTCTCTTTCTGTGCTTGGCTGATCTCACTTAACCTCATGTTCTCCAGGTCTTTCCATCTTCTTGCGAATGACATGATTTTGTTCTTCTTTATAGCTGAGTAGAATTCTATTGTGTATATTTTCCATAATTTTTCAATCCATTCTTCTGTTGATGTAGGCACAGGCAATAATTTTATCAACAAGATCTCCAAAGCATAGGAAATTAAAGCAAGAATTAACAAATGAGATGGCATCAAACTAAAACATTTCTTCTCATCAAAAGAAACCATCAAGAAGCTAAAGAGAAAGCCTACAGAGAAGATATTTACCAGCAACCACTCTAATAGAGGACTAATATCTAGAATATATAAAGAGCTCAAAAGACTCTACACTAGCAAAACAAATAACCTAATCAAGAAATGGGCAACTGAACTGAATAGACACTTCACAAAAGAAGAGATAAAAATGGCCAACAGAAACATGAAACAATGTTCAACATCATTAGCCATCAGGGAGATGCAAATCAAAACTATGCTGAGATTCCATTTAACCTCAATCAGAGTGGCAAGGATAAAGAAATAAAATAACAAATGCTGGTGATGATGGGGGAAAGAGGAACTGTTTTACACTGTTGATGGGAGTGCAAACTAGTTCATCCACTATGGAGATAGTGTGGAGATTCTTTAGAATACTGGGAATAGATCCAACATATGATCTGGGTATACCTTTCCTGGGTATTTGTCCAAATGGGTTGAAATCAGAGAACTTCAGTAACATATGCATTCCCATGTTCATTGATGTACATAGAATGTACATCAAGTACAACATACCCCATTACTATTATGTGACCCTTTAAATAATTTACAGTTATAGTATGAACATGAAAATAAAAAATAAAAAATAAAGTTATACCTACAATAAGTGGTTGAAAATACATGATATAAAATATGCAAATTATGATAAAATATAAACAGATGTAGTTTTATGTGACAGAAATTAATTTGATATCAGTATAATATGGACTATTATAAGATATATTATCATCATTATTATTATTAATTTGGTACTGGGAGTGATACCAAGGGCATTCTATCACTGAGCTCCATCCATAGCTCTTTTGATTTTTATTTTGAAACAGGGTCTCCCTAAGTTGCTGAGAATCTCACTATGTTGCTGAGGCTTGTTTTAAACCTAAAATCTTCCTGTATCAATCTCCCAAATATTGGGATTACAAACATATATCTCTATGCCTGGCTATGAGATATTTTACATAAGCCTCAATTTAACCCAAAATTAAGCCACTATAGTACATACAAAAATGATATGAGAAAGGAATAAAAAATTATCACTACATAAAATTGGCAAATCACAAAAATAAAAGAGAGAAAGAAGGAATAAAAGATATACAAAATGATCATTTAACATTTAACTAAATGGTGAGTAAATCCTTATCTATCAATAATTACTTTGAATGAAAATAGATTAAAATTTTCCATGAGAAAACACAGAGAGACTGGATAACAAAAGGAGGTACAATTATATGCTGCCTACAAGAGAATCATTTTATCCTCAAAAATACACATAGACTGAAAGTGAAAGGATGGAAAATATATGTGCAAATGGTAACTTTGAAGAGAATACTAATAGCTATACTCATATGAGATAAACAGACTTCAGGTAAAAAACTTTTATGGGAGATAATTGTGATTATTATTCAATGATAGAATCTCAATTAATCAAGTGGATAGAACAATAGTAAATATATATTCACCCAGCATCAAAGCACTTAAATGTATAAAGCAAATATTAACAGACATAAAGAGAAAAATAGATAACAGCCCAATCATAATGGGGACTTCAACACCTCACTTTCAACAATATATACATCAATCAGATAGGAAATTGATAATTAAATACTGGATTTTTAAGGTACTTTAAATAAAATAGACCTAACAAACATAAACAGAACATTTAATTCAACAGCAGTATAATAAACATGAAGCACTGGAAGGCATACTCAAACAACACCCAAACTACAGAAAAGTTCAATATTCTTTCTTGATAAAATTTCTTAACAGATTTTGTATCAAAAGAAAATTTCTCAAAATGATAAAGGACAGTTGTGCAAAGCCCACAGATAACATAGTGGAGAAAAATAATCTAAGTTTTTCTTCTAAGGTCTTGAACAGATGATGTACACTTTAGCCATTTCTATTAAAAAATACTAAAAGCACTATCAGAAGTAGAAAAGAAAGAGACCTCCAAATCAGAAATGAAGAAGTAAAGTCAGCTCAATTTGGAGATGAAGTGATTCTGTATGTAGAACATTCCAGAGTATTCATGAAAACCCTTTTAATAATTAAATTCAGTAAACTTGCCAGATATAAAAACAACACACAATAATTTATAGCATTTCTATAAAAAATAACAACCTAGTAAAGAAAGCATATGATAGCATAAAAAAATAAATACTTAGGAATAAGTTTAACCTAGGAAGTGAAAAAATCTATACACTGAGAACCTAAGAGTATTGAGAAAAATTAAAGCAGACACAAGTAAATAAAAATAATATTTTATGTTCACAGATAAGAATAATTATAACTTAAAATATTCATACTACTTAAAATAATATGGAGAGACAAAGAAAATCCTTGGATACTAATTGGTTCTGTGAATCATTGAAAAGCCGAAAGTGAAGATAACAGGTAGATTGTAATATACTAGGTAAATCTCAGACAAGCATCTCTATACACAAATATATTTGTTTAACCAATTTACACAAATCTTGCGAAGCAGCATACAATTTCATTCATAGAGACTCTCATTCAAGGCTATAGATAAAATACACTTTTCCAAATCACTTCTTTAGGGCTGCTTTGCCATTTATACATGTAATTAATTCATAGTAAGGTGGTTGTGTAGTAATAAACATAAAAATATTTTTTTTAATTATAGGTGAAATTTTATTTACTATTGGCAACAGTAAGATGCTTCTCCATTTCAGAAAGTTAAGAAGTGAGTGTGATGGTAGCTATGTTCTTCATCACATATGATATCCCATGTACGCTTTTACATATATACTATTTACTTTTTTACATTCACACTTTTACCTATTGTTCATGGGAAGGAACTAATTGCAAGAGCTATGCAGTTTTAAAATGCTTTCATCTATTTCTAATTATGGTTAAGAAATCTCTGGTAATGTTAAGTCTATTTAGGCCTAAAATTACAATCATTTTGATATTAAATTCTCATTACTGTGTTTCTCCAGTGTGATTTTTTGCAGATATTTGTGAAATGGGGACTGACAATAATCTTGTCTTAAATGTCACTTTTTGTCTACTTTTACTTCTTCCTTTCATTCCTTTCAACACCAAGACCCACTCTTCTCTAATAAGAACTTCGAAATTCACCTAAGAAAGAACTAAACACAGAGAAGCATAACATTATCCTTTCTCCAGGGGTTTGTTTTACTAGAACAAGAAATTGGCAAAATTGCTCTCACCCTACACAGGTTTCTTAGAGCTCATTTCAGTGCTCTGAGGCCATTTCAGAAAAGACATTTCATCGTTGTATGCTGAGGATTCAGAGTTCCAGTGTATTACCTGTCACCGCTTGTGCAGTGCCCATGCAGAGCGAATGTTTTAACTTTGTTTTACAGACTCACCCAGCTGCCAGCCTTCAGTTAGGAACCCTGAGGACACCACGTAAGTGCCACAGAGGGTCTCTGGAGCACCTGCAGCCTGCTTCCTAACAATGTTCAGGAACTTAGTCCTTTCTGTTTCACACAATGCTTCTGAACTTTCCTGTCCTTTGCTCTCCGGAAAAGCTGCCACACACAATCTTGGACAATGGAGCCTTAAAGGAGCCATGCTGGCTTCATAGTCTCTTTTAAGTGTCCGTTCTGAAGGAAGTCAGTGTATAATAATCATGGTAGCTCCCTCTAGGATGGTACTGCAAGGTCAGCTCTGCACTGGAGACATGAGAAAAAGATAAGAATATTTGACTTCAAACCTCCTGGCGATTTTCATTAAAAGATAAATCTACCTCAATCTATTTTGAGCCTGGGTTTTTATATCATAATAATAAAAGTGGCAATGTGAGAAAGACTTCATTTCACCTACCACATTTTTCTACTGTTAGTTTTAGTCTAAAAATGCATTTAGCAAATCTAAAGACAATTGCAAAATGTGTAGCATATGGTAGTTTTGCAGCCAGGTAAAATATTGCTCAATCAGGTTATAAAATGCAAGACTTGACTCTCCCAGACAGCTTCTTTTTCTTTTTTATTCTTGAGAATACAGCAGAAGTCGACAAGGTACTCTCTGCCTGAGTCTCTTCATGAGAAGTGACAACATGATCAAAGTGTGTATTGTATGAAAACACAATGAGCAGCAGAATGTCACCCACCATTTCAAAGTTATACTTCAGTGCACCTGCAGGGCTGAGAGATCCTGAGCGGGTTATCTACTGAGGAAAGCCTACCTTCCGTGGGCAATGGTTCCGGAGCACACTACTTATCCATGCTTTAGGCACAGAGTGCTTTCTAAAGGAGGACTTCTGTTGGATGGTCAGGTCGGAAACTATGCAATCACATGAGACAAAAGTGGAATGTGATCATCCCAGCCCAGGTAATCAGCAGGCCACATAATCCCTAAGATGACACATAAAACTGACAGTGTTTAAAATTAATTTATTACTAGCATTTTTAAAGACTTAATATATAGGTAATATGAATTGTGATCAAAATTAATGTGCAGTGAATCATTGTATTCCAACTAAAGAAAGATTTGTTCTTGTAATAATAGTATCGATAACATTAAAAGATGAATAGTCTTAAATGCAATGATTAATATTTTGGCTCATGTCTAAGAGACCCATCTAACTTGGTTCCATTTCATGTAATTTCAGTTTCCTTTGTTTTCCAGGAATTTTCATTTTTTATAATACACTTTTCTCCTATTTCCACTCTAGTATTCCTAAACAGAAGATTTTCTCAGGTACCCATGCATTCAGTAAGCTTTTATTAAAATTAAATAATAAGCCAATCTCATCTTATTATTTTTAGTAGGACATATTATCTCTGAGTGGTTAATTCTAGAAGTACCTACTATGAGCATGTTGTAGCCAAGGCCACAAGGAAAATGTATCAGTGCCCTTAAAGCTATAGAAGGAGTCAAGCCATTCCAGGTAAATGTTGCCTGGCAGGGACCAAACACATAAAAATAGAAACTTGAAATTTTAATTTGAGAAAATCTTTCTTTACTTTGTGAAGACCTTTATAGTTAAAGGCATTTTATCCAATTTCAATTTTGGAATTGATGAACATCAAGAAGATGATGGTGCCAGACGTGGTGGCACACCCTTAAAATCCCCGCGAGACTTGGGAGGCGGAGACAGGAGGATTGGACATGTTCGAAGCCAGCCTCTCTGGCTTAAAAGACTCTGTTTATAAATAAAAAATATGAAAAATAGGTCTGGAAGTGTAGTCCAGAGGTTGAAGGGCTTTCTGGAACCCTAGTACCACGAAAAAAAAAAAATGCTGGGTACAATGTGCAAGGTACAAACACAGATGAGCTACTTTCCGTCATCTCTTATGCTATTCATTATCTCCAGGCATTCTGTTTCATATCTGTGGCTTTTGTTATGCTATTATTATGTCCATATCTTTAAAAAGTTGATCTTATAACCAAAAACTTAGTACTTTGCCACAATTTGCCAAATCAAATAGTTTTGGCAAGCCTTTGGGAATAAGAAACAATACATTTTATTGATTTCTAAAAAATAGGAGAAATCAATAAATAATACATTCAAGACAAATAAACAAGTAAATTGATTCTCTCTGTTCAGAGTAACAAATGTCCCTTTTAAGAGCTAGTTCTTTGGGTTTAAGTAGGTACACTTATCAGAAAGTCATAATTCATGTCCATACAATCCTTGAATTGGTACCTTTTTCAGATTTCTTGGCACCAATTCTTCATTCCTTTGGTGAGTAAATTGATAATCACATAAAATTCATTAACAAGGGAAGAAGAAAAGAAGGATGAAAAGAGGGGAGGAAAAAAAATGTCAGCTTTGAAACAGGCCACCTGTTAGTTGCCAGAGTGGTTAGGTCTAATGTGGGCCTGTATTACTGTCTTGGGATGGAGATGTTCAGGAAGATATTATTTCTCTAGTATGTCTAAGGCCTGCGTTTTTACCACCAGCACTGAAAAACAAATGCACGAAGCTGATCTTTCAGCCCAAATCTCTCTCCTCGTTTCAAGACTCAAGTGGATAACTGCCTATTTAGCAGTATAAAATACATAAACAGCTGGGCATGGTGGTGCACGCCTGTACTCCCCGCGCTTGGGAGGCTGAGACAGGAGGATCGCACAGGTTCTAAGCCAGCCTCAGCTACTTAGTGAGGCTCTCAGCAACTTAGTGAGACCCTGTTTCCGAGTAAAATATAAAATAGGTCTGGGAGTATAGCCCGGAGGTAAAAAGCCTCTGGTACTCTGGGTAAAAAGCCCCAGTACTGCAAAAAAAAAAAAAAAAAAAAACCACAAAAACAAAACAAAACAAAACAAACCATAAACATTTCCCCCCATTTCTGCTCCTTTCCTTCTTTTAGTTTTTCTATCTTCATAAATAGTATTATCGTCCACCCAGTTACCCAAATCAAGATTTAGTCATCTATTCTACTCACTCCCTATAAATAATTAAATATCATTAAGTATATTTATAAATACACTTTGAATAAATAAATTTCCCTTTAGTTATGTTGCCAATATAATTCATGATACTACAATCTTGCACTGAGAAAACTAATACCCTTTGTCCAGGACTCCCTAAAGCTACTACAGCATTTTTACACAGAGAATATTCAAAGATGAAGCTGAAGATATCTAACTTTTGATTTTAACACTGTCAACCTTCTGACAAATTTAAGGCATCCTAATCTGCCATGAAAAATGGCCCCATCTACTCTCTGGCCCCAAGTACTTTCTCAATTAAATTTGTTCTCTACCTTGGAAATATACCCTAAATTTATAAGATTTAGCTCCTAGGAAGATCCATCCCACTTCTATATACAATTTGCTTTCTTTCTAATGCTCCTGTTCCATTCTTCTACATTGATGTACTCTTGCTCTTCACTCAAAGTTCACTCTGAAATTATTCCTCTTATAATACTTGCAGTATCTTCCTAGAATACATTATAAACCTCTGGGGTAATTCTTTGCTAGATAATAGATAGGCAAATAACAAAAAACCTTTTTGCGTGTGAAAATAATATCCAAATCATACTTTCAAATTATTCTTCAATTTTAAGACAATGAAAAGAAAATAATTTATTTCAGTAACTGACTATAGTTGCTTTTGTCCCCTATGTAGTACTAAGTGCTTTAAATACAGTATTTTATTCCTTACAGAATGGACTCGTATTACCTTATTTTTACTACTAAGGAATTTGAGGTTCATTAGCAAAAAGTAAAGCAGAAGCTAAAAGGCAGGTAATTTGACTGTGTCACTGTGTCATTTATACAAGCAAATGAGATACAGTTGTTCATTCACCATTCTCACTTCAAAATAGTTTCAAGACAGGAAAGGACAGTAGTTGCAATTGCAAAAGTCAGAAGCTACTCAGAGAGAGAAAAGGTTTAAGAAATTAAATGTTTGTGAAAACAGCAAAGATAACTGAAAAGGAGCTCCTGCTCAATAGATCTCCAGGAGCCCCATGTGGTCCATCCTGGGAGGGCTTCTGTGATACCTGATCCAGGAGGGGATCCATTCCTGTCTTTAGGTGATCCCTGAAGGGGTCAGTTCTTATCTTTAAGTGTTTATCCAGATGTCCCTTTTCTGTCTTTAAGAATTCAGGGATAGACACAGCTGATTGAGTCCTTTTGCCATGGGAGCTGAACAATTTCTCTACATAACCATAGTGGGCAGGTCTGAGGGTTATTGCTTATGAGGTGGGAGTTAGATGGGCAACAGAGTTCATTCACATTTACCTCTATTCTGACCCTCAGCTTAAATCAAGAACAGCCTCCTTTGAGCTACCTATCCCCAGTAAAACTAAGTAAAATGTGAAAGAGATAAAAATACATAGAAAAAAAAAGAGAAAAAAAAATACATAGAAAATATCTGGCAGAAACAGAACTTACTAATGATTCTAGGCAAACACATCTCCCAAACACACTGACCAATTTAGATACACCTATGATCTGTGCGTATGGGGCAATCAATCACATTTGTGGCCCTGACAGAAAGATCACTTTAGACAGGCTGCCCACTAATGACACACTGATGGCATAAGTGCAATAACTGCTCTGTATACACTGAATATGTTTTTTATGATATAATGAAAACTTGTGAAGCATAAATGACTTAGATATTGAGTGTATTCTGAGCTTCCTAGACAGATTCAGAATCCAGATATATTAAATACTCTAAAATTAATTATGCTCCTTTATTTTATCCTAATACCTAGATCAATCTAAAAAGTATGTTAGAGAAACCAAAGAGAAGAGTTCATAAGTGGACAATTTTATTACGCCTGAAGGCAGAGGCTAGCTAGTCTGCCAAGGATTGTAAGGTCTATAAATATACTTCAAATATTTATTGGTTGCATTTGTAAGGATATAAATTCTGTCCAATAATCAACATTTATCTCTGTGTTCAAATATTTCCTTGGCTCCTAGCTCTAGCAATAAGATTTCACTTGTTACCACTCACTAATAATATTTAAGATCAAGCAATAAAATATATATTTGTTGCAAAAATATAGTAGTTTGATACCATACTTTCTTAGATATTTTTTACATGAGCATTTCTGCTTAAAGTTTGTAATTTATTCATTTCTCTGAACTCAGATTTTTGTTTTCAATGGTAGGGATTGAACCAGGTCCTCACCTACACTAGTCAAGAGCTCTACTACTGAGTTTCACTACTGCTCTTAGATATTCCTCTTTTTATTTCCTTTCCTTTTGCAAATAGCTATCTTCTTAGCCTCTTATTTTGACACTGTCCACAACTCTGAAATATGATGAGCTACATTTTTTATTTCATTCTCCAAAAATGTTCTTAATTGTGCCTAACAAAATGCTGGAACATATTTTTTCAGGAGTCTCACCTTTTTTATGGCAAAAACATTTTAGTTATGACTTCTAACTTTTGTTTTTCAAAGACAAATTCTACCATCATCATGGTGTAAATTGTTTCTTTTCAACAGCAGAATTCACAGCTGGTGGTAGGGAGCTTGAGTCTCTGTCCTACTTTGATTTCTTCCTTTCACTCCAATCCTCTCCTCAGCTTAGCTCTGTTCTCAGAAAGCTAAACCTTGCAGCACCTGAGATGTAAGTCAGGAACACAAATGACTGACTCAGTACATTTCAAGATAAAACTTAATGAGAATTTCCACATTGGGGTCAGTGTAGTTCAAGGTAGGCTGATGGCTTTATGCTAGTTTCCAATTTTCTCTCCTTCCATGTATACTTTGCACCTTTCAAAAGGTATGAGATGCAAATAGTAGAAGACATTTTATTTCAAACAAATGGCAACATATGAAGACATCATCCCTCCCATGAGGCGGGTCTAGCACACAAATGGATTCTTGAAATGTCTGGACACCTAAGTAAACGAAGAAGTGATAAATGACAATAAGTTGAGGATATAAGCATTGTCACCTATCTTCAAATTTGACTTCAGGCAAGCATGACCTCCACAGCATGTGTCTCAGAATTCCTTTTGGTAGCAGCACTGGGGGTGAGAATGCAGAGGAAAGGGGCCCTTCGTGGGGTCCCCAGTTTCACTGCAGCTCCTTGGTTAAAACAGACTTGGCAAATCACTTCGGGAGAGTCATTTAATTCCATCCTGATCAAATTTCACAGGTCTGTGATTCAAATTATTCCACGTTGTCGGCTGCAAGACTTCATCAGGAATGAATTTGTTCTGCTTGGAATCCTTAGTTAGTATTCGAGAAAGACCTCTGTGATTAGGCAAATCAAAACCTTTCAGCGGCAGCAGCCGCCACATTCAGAATGAATCTCTGCAGCTGACTTTTCTAACAAAACATTATCCTCTCTTTAATCAAGGGCAAAAAACACATGATTTTGTATCTCACTTACAGTAAATAATTGAACTGTGAGAAAAAGGCAGAATCTGAAGGATCTGAGAAGTGCCATGCCACATCGTCCCTCTCCAGGGGAGCATGGCATCTCTTCAAGGCCATTCCACTCTCAGCTTACCTCAGCTCTCTCAACCTAGTGCTGCATTCAGGGTGATGGAAGCAGGACCTTCAAAATTCTTCTCTAAGAGGAGTAGCGGTACCCAGGCATCTTGAATTTGTGTGAAAAGTCTCAACTGGAGCACACCAAGGAAATCTTTGCCCGACCCAACAAAGGCACTTTTCCCAAACTTAGCAGCTGGAATGCCTTATGTTAATTGGCCTGTTTATTGCCAGCAACTCATTTCCTAAAGCCTCCAGGGCCACAGCTTCCCTGGCTCTAGGCATAATTTTCCTAGGTCTTGACAGAAATTTCAAATAACCATCTTGTTCTTGCCTCAAAATTTTTTTCTTTTTTTTCTTTTTTTTTTTAAGTTTGCTGACTGGCATCTCTCCTAGCTTAAGCATGCGTATGAGTAGAAAACTCTGATTTCTTGTTTCATGCATGGTTAACTGTTTATTGTTATCATTTGCTGGTCGGCTAAGCTTTTTGATGAGCTTAGAAGGCATGCAAGTACCTCCAGTTTACAGCTGAGCACCTTGGCTAGCATGGAACTGTGCTAGATGGAAGCTTTATTGGAAGCCTGGTGTTCATGGTTTTGTGATGCTCTTACATCTGCTTCAAAAACGGCAATTAATCATGACATCTGACAAGTCCTCCAGGGTTGCTGTAGAAGACTTGGCTTCCAGCATCACCTGTTTCTCCCAGTCCCTAAGAGAGGAAAGATGCACTAATCTTGCAGGAGATATATTTTGGAAATAATACTGTGTCAACCCTATTCATAGCTAATTTTTTCCTTCATACATATTCATATTCTCCACCTACTTCTGTGTGTAACAGTCAATTGACCAGATGTCAAAGGTGAAGTCTTGGGGTCGCGGGACTCTAGGCCCCAGGCAGGACCACACATAGCATGCCAGACCCCTGGAGAAACTGGGCCCAGTACCCTGGGTCCCGGGCAGGGGTTGCACGGGGTATGCCAGCCGGGACCCAGGTTGCGGGACTCTGGGCCCAGCCCAGACTGCAAGCAGCACGCCAGACCCCTGGAGAAACCGGGCCCAGTACCCTGGGTCCCGGGCAGGGATCGCGCGAGGCACGCCAGCCAAGGCCTGGGTCGCAGGAGTCTGGGTCCCAGGCCAGACTGCACATAGCTTGCCAGACCCCTGGAGAAACCAGGCTCAGTACCCTGGGTCCTGGGCAGGGGTCACGTGGGGCACGCCAGCCGGGGCCCGAGTCGCGGGATTCTGGACCTTTGGCCGGACCGCGCATAGCACGCCAGACCCCTGGAGAAGCCAGGCACAGTAAGACACAAGGCCGCTACTGAGGCCTCCGAGGCCAGGATCGGAGCCTTCTGAGGGGTTAGACCGGTGCTGGGGCGAGCGAGGCCGGCATTGGAGCCTGCTGTGAGGCAAGGCCACTGCTGTGGCCTCCGAGGCCAGAATAAGAGTCTGCCAAGGGGTTAGGCCAGTGCTGGGGCCAATGGCCGGCACTGGAGCCTGCCGTGAGGCAAGGCCGCTACTGGGGTCCCCAAGGCTGGGATCAGAGCCTGCCAAGGGGTTAGGCCGATGCTGGGGCCAGCGGCCAACATCAGACCCTGCCTGAGGCAACGCCAGTGCTGGGGCCTCCGAGGCCAGGATAAGAGCCTGCCAAGTGGTTAGGTCGGTGCCGGGGCCAATGGCCGGCATTGGAGCCTGCTGTGAGGCAAGGCCGGTGCTGGGGCCTCCAAGGCTGGGATCGGAGCCTGCCGAGGGGTTAGACCGATGCTGGGGCCAGCAAGGCTGGCATCGGAGCCTGCTGTGAGGCAAGGCCAGTGCTGGGGTCTCTGAGGCGGGGATCGGAGCCTGCTGAGGGGTTAGGCCGGTGCCAGCGCCATCGTGGCCAGGATCAGAGCTCACCGTGAGGCAAGGCCGGTGCTGGGGCCTCCGAGGCCGGGATCGGAGCCTGCCAAGGGGTTAGGCCAGTGCTGGGGCCAGCGAGGCCAGCATTGGAGCCTGCCATGAGGCAATGCTGGTGCTGGGGCCTCCGAGGCCAGGATAAGAGTCTGCCGAGGGTTTAGGCCATTTCTTGGGACAATGGCCGGCATCAGAGCCTGCCGAGAGGCAAGGCCGCTACTGGGGTCTCCGAGGCTGGGATCAGAGCCTGCCAAGGGGTTAGGCCGATGCCAGGGCCAGCGGCCAGCATCGGAGCATTGGAGCCTGCCATGAGGCAAGGCTGGTTTTGGGGCCTCCGAGGCCAGGATAAGAGTCTGCTGAGGGGTTAGGCTGGTGCCGGGGCCAATGGCCGGCATTGGAACCTTCCATGAGGCAAGGCCGCTACTGATGCCTCTGAAGCCAGATCAGAGCCTGTCGAGGGGTTAGACCAGGGCTGGGGCCAGTGAGGCAGTCATCAGAGCCTGCCGTGAGGCAAGGCCGGTGCTGGGGCCTCCGAGGCCAGGATCAGAGCCTGCCAAGGGGTTAGGCCAGTGCCGGGGCCAGCAAGGCTGGGATCAGAGCTCACCATGAGGCAAGGCCGGTGCTGGGGCCTCCGAGGCCAGGATAAGAGCCTGCCAAGGGTTTAGGCCATTTCTGGGGCCAATGGCTGGCATCAGAGCCTGCCAAGAGGCAAGGCCACTACTGGGATCTCCAAGGCTGGGATCGGAGCCTGCCAAGGGGTTAGGCCGATGCCGGGGCCAGCAGCCAGCATCGGAGCCTGCTGTGAGGCAAGGCTGGTGCTGGGGCCTCCTAGGCCAGGATAAGAGCCTGCTGAGGGGTTAGGCCGGTGCCAGGGCCAATGGCTGGCATCGGAGCCTGCCGTGAGGCAAGGCTGCTACTGGGGCCTCTGAGGCCGGTATCGGAGCCAGCTCAGGGGTTAGGCTGGTGTCGCGGCCAGCAAGACCAGAATTGGGGCCTCCCATGAGGCAAGGCTGCTGCTTGAGCCAGCGAGGTCTGGATCAGTCCACCGGGTAGCCAGGCCACTACTGGGGCCGTCAAGAATGGGATCGGTACTTGCAACGCAGCATGCCCAGAGAAATATCGCAGGAAAAAAAAAAAAAAATCAGATGCTTCCCCTAATCAGCAAAAACTAGGAGGAAAGGGGCAACAGGAAGAGGTCAAGCTATAGAAAGGGCCCTATAGTGAAACAATTAAGGTGACCAATTAGAGGGTATGGAATAGGGGAGGATAGAGCCTCTTTTAAACGCAGGAGGTACATAAACAAAGGTATCTAAGTTAATCACCAAACAAACATGGGATGGAGGGAGGGGGAGAATGAGATGGGGGCTGGATGAGGGCTAATTGGATGATGTGTGCTTGTATATCCTCTCAAGTCTTGTACTCCAATGTGATACATGATTACTATGCACCAATTTAAAGAAATTTTTTAAAATGGTGAAGTCTTTGACTATCACAAAAAATGATAAAAATAGTTAAGTACTACTTATTAAGTATTTTAATGTAATTTTACCAGAACCATGAGGACTAGGTAAAAGTATCTTTATTTTATTACAGAGGAAGTAAAATACAAAGTGTAAAATACAACTCTAAAGTGTTATGGTTTTGAGAGACTATGTTGTGGTAAACCATGGATGTTACCTTTTGGGGGTGACTGTCCTCAGGAACCTTTGTTAGACCCCTGGGAATAATTCCCCACAAACACAAAAAAACAGTGGGTTCTTGTCCCGAGCTAAGAATAAATATGCAATAGCCCGGACTCTTGCTAAAGATTTAAAGGAGTTTATTAAAAAGATAGAAATACAGAAGATAGTTACAACATCAGGTTACCTAGGGGTAATATGAGGGGTGCTTCAAATGAAATCCCTGAAGTACAAAATACGGAACAGACTTTTTATACACAACATCCTCCATCTTGTTTCACGTAATTCTTATGTAGTAAAAGTCCCTGTAAAGCTCCTCCCCTTACTTTCCCACCAAGGTGTCTCCTTTCACGAAGTTCCACCCCCTCCTTGCATCCTAGCTAGATTATCCAATTATGTAAACCTGTCTTTAAAATGAGGCTGGGGAAATCCTAGTTCCCCTCTCCTATCGACTTTTAATTACCTTTAGTTAGGTTAATTTACCTTGGAATAGTTGCCTGCTTCTTGGCAGAAACCAAGTCCTTTCACAGATCTGCCCCTCACCAAATTTTTGAAATATATTTATTAATAATCAGAGCTTTCTCCAATCTTCCTTGGCCATTCCCAATAGTGGTATATAAAGAGTGCAATATTATTAGAAGTTTTCAAATGAATAGCCACTAGAGAAAAAATTTAAAAACTAGACTTTTGTATTCCCTAAATCTAAATCTAAGTATATTAATGAAGTGTTTGAGGCAAATATCTCATTAGGTGCTCTTTAAGTATCTATATACACGTGATAGATAAGAAAAAAAAGATGAAGAAAAGAAAGATGGAATAATTCTTAAATGAGGATCTTGCTTCCTGGGAAAAAAAAAACATGAGGGAAATTAATTGACAACAGACCTATGCTATAGAGGACCATGGATAGACAATGAGAAATTCTCACATTAGAAGTGACAGGCAACAATAATCAAAGTCATTTAAATTTGATTGACTACATAAATTATTTAACATGAATAAAGATGTATGTTAGGAACTCATTATATATTTGGGTAACTAGTAATAAAGATTTAAAGCTAAGATACATTAATTTAGATTTTTTGTGTGTGGTACTGGGGTTCCTGGAAGCCCTTCTACCCCCGGGCTACACTCCCAGACCTATTTTTTATACTTTTTTTAAATTTGGAAAGGGGGTCTCTTAAGCTAGCGCAGCATCAAACCTGCGCGATCCTCCTGTTTCTGCCTCCCAAGTGCAGGGATTACAAGCGTGCACCACCACGCCTGGCTTAATTTAGAATTATTGAGTTTTAATGTATATGTGTACAAATATAAATGTGTCACTTTGAATCTCATTATTATATAATTATATTGCATTAGAAAATATTAAAAAGGTATCAAATTGGTAGTGACAACAGAGCATTAAGGATAAGGAATTTAGAAGTGAGCTACTGGGAATTAAAAAAAGAGAGATGTACTCAGAATGTTTAAGAGTTGTGCACAAAATTGCAGTGGTTAAAGCCATAAAATATGATCATTGCATAGGCATTTAATGCAAATAATAGTCATGCTCCAAACATTTCCCCATTCTCAGTTTCTTGATCAACCTCACTGGACTCATTCAACAAATAAATACAAAAATGAGGATAGAGGGAAGGAAAAATGTTTGACAATGATGGCTGGAAAGAAGAATCAGCAACACTATCTAAAAAGGAATAGAAACCTGTAAAAGGGATCCAAATCTCAGTATCAGGATACTCTTGAAATGAAAAGATATGGATTCTTTTAGAGGATTTAAATTGGAGAGCATTTTATGTTATTTGCAAAACTTTGAAATAAATAGACAGATATCTACATATATGGCTAGTCCATTTAAATACAAATCAGATACATTAACCTCTTTCTCTTTCTTCACAATTTCTTTTTTAAAAACTTTTTTTTAGCAAACTAAAGAGAAGTTTTTTTTTGACTGACACATATAATTTGTACATAATTATGGAGCACCATGAAATGATTTTTATAGATGTATACATTGTGTCCCATACAAATCATGATAAGCATATGTATTTATTCAAACAATAATCATTTATTTATGGTGAAAAAATTCAAAATTCTTTCTTCCATCTTAAAAAAAAATAATACAGTACATTATTTACAGTTACCCTGCTGTACAACTGAGCACCTGAGCTTCTTTTCTCCTGTCTAATTGTAACTTAGTACCCATTCCGCCCATACCTGTATCCAGTCATCCCTGCACACTATCTTCCCAGCACCTGGTAGCCACCATTCTACATTCAGTTTCTACGTGATTAGTGTTTTCATATTCTACATATAAATGATTTTAAAAGCTTTTTATTGATGCACTGTAGTCATATATCTTAATGGGATACAAAAGGGTGGAGAAATGCATGTATGTATTACCCAATTAGCCCTTACTCAATTCCCACCATCCCCTCCCTCTTCCTCCTTCTCATGTTTGGCTTAGTGATTGATGTTGATATATTTGTTTAAGTACATCATGTGTATTAGAGAATTTCCCTCTTTCTCCCTCCCATTCCCTCAGTTAGGTCACCTTACGTGCTCATCTACTGTACCTCGTTCTTTATCTAGAATTCCTTCTGTGACCCATTGTCTTCATAGCTTCCGCATATTAGAAAGAGCATCCAATTTCTTATTTTTTGTGATCGACTAATCTCACATAGCATAATGACCTCCTATTTCCCTGTACAAATATTTCCCTGTAATGATGTAATTGTGTTTTTCTTTTTGGCTGAGTAGAATTCTACTGTGTACATATCCCAAAGTTTTGTCATCCATTCATCTGTTGATGGGCATCTTGGCTGGTTTCGTACTTTAGCTAAGGTGAATTGTGCAGCTATGAACATAGATATGCATGCGTTAGTTCGGTAGTTTGGCTTGCTTTCTTTTGGGTAGATATCCAGAAGTGGCATTGCTGGATTATATGGTAAATTCATTTTAATTCTTCTGAGGAACCTCCATACTGTTTTCCAAAGTGGTTGCAATAATTTGCAATTCCACCAACAATGTATTAGAGTTCCCACTTCTCCACATTCTTCCCAGCATTTGTTGTTGTTTTTGTTTTGAATGATTGCTATTCCAGTTGGAGGAAGGTCAAATCTCAGGGTAGTTTTGATTTGGATCTCTTTCATTGCTAATGATGTTGAGCATTTTTCATGCATTTTTTGTCTATTTGAATTTCTTCCTTTGTGAAATGTCTATTTAGTTCACTTGCCCATTTTTTGATTGGGTTATTAGATTTTTTGTGCTGAGTTTCTTGAGTTCTCTTATAGTCTAGTTATTAGTCCTCTATTGGAGGAATAGTAGGCAAAAATCGTCTCCCATTCTGTTGCCTCTCAGATCTTGATAGTTCTTTGGTTCTTGTTAGTTTTTGATAGTTTCCTTTGCTGTACAGAAGCTCCTCAGTTTAATGCAATCCCATGCATTGATTCACTTTTTAGTTTCTTGTGCATTTGAGATCTTGTTGAGAAAGTATTTATCTGTGCATATATGTTGCAGTGTTGAACCTATACCCTCTTCAAGAAGCCTCAAGGTCTCTGGTCTAATTTTCAAGTTTTTGATCCATCTTGAATTGACTCATGTGTAGGGTGAGAAAGTGAGGTTTAAGAACTGATTTTTTTTTATGTCTGTAAGAAATTATTTTGGTAATTTAATGGGTATTATGTTAAATCTATAGATCACTTTTGGAAGTATGGCAATTTTGATATTTATTCTGCCTATCCATGAACTTGGAAGATCTTTCCAACTTCTAAGATATTAAAAGTAAAATTTATAACACAGAGTATTCACATAAGATCATAAAATCATCAAATAAATAATCTAATGACACACCTCAAGGCCCTTGAAAAACCAGAAAAATCTAATCCAAAAGCCAGTAAAAGACAGAAAATTATTAAAGAGAGAAATCAATGAAGTAGAGAATAAAAATATAGAAAATCAACATAAACAAAAGCTGATTTTTCAAAAAAAATTAACAAGATAGATAAAATACTAGCCAAATTAACCAAAAAAGGAGAGAATCAAACCAAATTACAAAGATAAGAGATGAAAAAAGGAGATATTACTACTGACATTGTAGAAATCCATAAGATTATCAGAAAATACTTTTAAAAACTATACTCCAACAAAATGGAAAAATCTCGAGAAAATTGACACTTGCTATATAACTACAACTTGCTTAAACTGAAACAAGAAGAAATAGAAATTTTAAACCAACTAATAGCAATCAAAGATATTAAAACAGCAATAAAGAGCCTATCATCAAAGAAAAGCCCAGAACCAGAAGGTTTCCAAAGTGAATTTTATAAAACATTTATTGAAGAGACAATACTGATATTCCTCAATCTACGTCAGAAAATAGAAAAGAAGGGACTCTCCCCAATATATTACATTAATACCAACATCACATTAATTAACTAAAACCAAATAAAAGACTGCTCAAGGAAAATAAACTACAGGCCTATATCTTTGATGAACTGTTTTTGTTTTTTTTTTTTGTTTTTTTTGTTTTTTTGCAAAACTACTGAACAAAATACTTGAAACACTTATTCAAAACCACATGAAGAAAGTCATACACCATGACCATTTATGGTTCATCCCAGGGATACAAGGCTCGTTCAACATATGAAAATCAATACATGTAATTCATTACCAAAGCCAAAAATCACATGATAATTTTAATAGACTCTGGCAAATCATTTTACAAAATTCAACATTCATTTATGCTAAAAGCACTGCAGAGCATCAGAATAGAAGGAACATACCTTAACATCATAAAGCCATATAAAATAGGCCCACAGCCAACATTGTATTAAATGGGTAATATCTTTGAGAATTTCCCCTAAAAACAGGAACAAGATAAGGATGTCCATTCTCACCACTTCATTTCAGAGCAATAGGCATGAAAAGGAAATCAAAGGAGTACAAACAGGAAAAGAAGAACTGAAACTTTCACTATTTGCAGATGACATGATACTATACTTAGAAGACCCAACAAACTCAACCAAAATGTTTATAGAACTTATCAACAAATTCAAAGTGTCTGGATACAAAAGCAATCTTAAAAATCACAAGCTTTTCTATACCAACCATAAATGCAATGAAAAGGAAATACAAAAACACTTCTACTCAGGCTTTTCCACAAAAAATAAAATATTTAGAAATAAACATAACCAAGGAGGTAAAAGTCCTCTACAAAGAAAATTATAAAACACTAAAAAAAGAAATTGAAGAAGATCTTAAAAGATAGAAAGATTTTCCTTCACATTTTCTTTGACATAACTCAAGGGACTCCACATTGGAATTTCCCTTGCTGTAGTGTTAGTAATTTGCTAAACGATTTTCTCACTCAACAGAAGGAACTGTTTCAATTCAACAGGAGTAATTGTTGGCTTCTGCAATCTATGTCTTTCTTTGCCTTCAAATTTACCTTCATGCACAGGGGTCAGGTTGAGCCTTTCCAAGCTAAGAAAGCTTCTGTGGCTGCAGATGGCATAAAGAATACAGTGAAAACTCCACAGGGCTGCACCTGAGGTCCTTGGTGAGCCAACTTCAATGTCAGAGTTCAGCTCCATTCTTTCTGTAAGCTCACAATCTGCTACTGTTCTCACCTCCAGAATGGTTCTGCTCGGACCTTCTCATATACAGCTCTTCCCCATTCCTAATTTTTATTTCTTCATTTTAAAATATAAATTTTAAAAAATGGACTTGCTCAAAAATATTTTCAGAAATATTTTCCTTTTCTCTTCAAAATGAATTTCTCCTTTTGCATCTCTCTTCTGTCATATCACATCTGTAATAGAGCACTTAATTCATTATGTCTTACTTTACAGTTAATTGCTCTAAACTTCTTTCTCCTACACTAGATTGTATCCCTCAGAGGCCAGCTGTCAAGTTTCAGTGTCTTCCTATCCCACATTTTTCATCTTTCACTCTCATACAGAGTAAGTGCTTAATATAGGCTTGTTGCTCTCGCCTGAAATGAATCGATTAACATTATGTTAAAACTAAGATAACATACAATTTTAAAATAAATAAATATGTTATGTGAACCTAGTAAACAATTCCCCATAAGAGGGGAATATTAACTCTTAATATAAAGGATATAATTCAGTTTCAACTTTAAGTATTTATTATCGTATTGCAATTATGAGAAGGTCTAACAAAGAAATCCACATGTTTATTTTTTTATTTTGACCCTATTTATCTGTCAAAACAAAAGCAATTAAAAATATCCTGAGAGAAAGGATACTTCATCTACCAAAATTACTTTTGTTCTTTCGGGATTTAAAGTAAATTGTGTTTGTGAAGTAATCCATTTGGATTTATCGCATCTCATTGTTAGAACTAATGGATTTCACTTTCTACTGAATAATTTTGGTAAAGAGTATTTTTGAATAACTGTGGGCTTATAAAAAATTCTTAAAATAATAGCTCTTAAAATCTTTGCATTTCTCTTCTTATATTATGAATGTTAAAATTGGTCCCATTGTGTTACCTAGGTGGTACCATGAATTAAGAAAATATTCTACCAGAAAAAATAGTTAATGGCTTTTCTAGCTACATGCCTCTTGCTTAACTAATGACCCATTCAAAGGAACCCTAATCAGCTCTCGTTTCCCTGGGCATATCGGTGATATCTTCCAAGATGAAAGTTATACCCACAGCATTCAATTTTTTCTACAATTTACCAAAATGGATTTTCTAACATATTTATAAAAAATGTTTGTTAATGAATCTTTCTAAAGCCAAAATATAATTTTCTACATGATAGAAGAAACTAATAGTCCTTAATGTTATTTTTTCCTTTTGTGTTAGAAATCATGTTGTGTTTTTTGTTTTGTTTGTTTTGGTTTGGTTTTGTCCTGGTTTGCTAGTTTCTCTGTTATTTTGTCCAAAGAAATCCATGCTGTTTAAGTATAATAACTAAAATATAACTTATTTTCTCCTTATGAATTAATATAGAACACATTTGGTGAATCAAATACTTAGACATATCTAGCCTATTTATTTCAGAATCTTGTAAACGTATTTTTAAACTAACATTATAGCTGAGCATAAAAATTATATGAAGTTGTTATTGGTGGTAGTAAAAAAAAAAAAGAAATCCAGAAAAACATGTCTACTCACAATATCCCTCCAAACAATAAAATACATAGGAAAAAGCCTAACAAAGGAGATAAAATACCTATAAAAGGAAAATTACAAAACATTGGAAAAATAAATTAAAGAACATCTTAGAAGATGGAAGGACCTCTCATGCTCTTGCATAGGCAGAATAAATATCATCAAAATGACCATTCTTAGAAAAGTGATCTACAAATTCAATGCAATACTCATTAAATTACCAACATCATTATTCACAGACATAAAAAAAAATATTCCTTAGATTCATTTGGAGTAACAAAAATTCCGGAATAACCAAAGTAGTTCTTAGCAAAAATAACCATGCAGGAAGCATCACAATACCTGACTGCAAACTATATTACAAATCCATAGAATAATAACAGCATGGTACTCACATAAAAACAGACACATAGACCAACGGAGCATAATAGAAGATTCAGAAATAAATCAATACACTTAAAACTATTTAAATTTTTACAAAAGGGCCAAAGACATATAGGGAATATGTTAGGATAAGCAGCCCAGTCATGCCAAAGATGGCGCCTCTCCAGCTTCTCTTCCGGATTATGCTGGTTACCCCATAGCTTGCCAAAGGGGCCACGGTATGCCCAACAACCAGTCCCCTGATAACACACTCATTGGGGTATGAACCATCCAATGAGTAAACGTCCTGTACTTTGTGCGATCTTCCGCTGTGAGCGGAAGCCCCCTCCTTTCAGAAAATCCCCAGGTGCCTGATATAAAAGGGAGCTGGGCTGTCTTAATAAAGCTTTTACTTGCTTGCTTGCTTATCTCCAATGACTGGCCTTGGGTCTTTCCTGCACCGAACCCCCTTCAGAATAGATGATAGCCTTTCAACAAATGGTGTTGGCAAAACTGGTTATCTATATGCAGAAAAATGGAAATAAACCCCACTTTCTCAAACCTTGCAAAAGAATCAATTCAAGATGGATCAAAGTCCTGGAAATTAGATGAGACTTTTAAGCTTCTTATAGAGGGCATAGAACCAATAGAACCAACACTTCAACACATAGGCATAGGTGAAAACTTCTTCAACAGGACCCCAATAGAACAAGAAATTAAAATTAGGATCAATATCTTGGATTCCATTAAACTGAAGATCTTCTATACATCAAATGAAAGTATTAAGAACCTCAACAGAGAACCGACAAAATGGGAGGAGATTTTTGCCAACTACTATTCTGACAGAGGACTTATATCTAGAATGTACAGAAAATTCAAGAAACTCACCATCAAAAAAACAAATAACCCAATCAAAAAAATTGACAAGTGAACTAAATAGACACTTCACAAAAAATACAAATGGCAAATAGATAAATGAAAAAATGTTCAACATCATTAGCAATCAGAGAGATGCAAATCAAAACTGCCCTGAGATTTTATCTAACTCCAAATAGAATGTCAATAATTAAGAACAGAAACAACAACAAATGCTGATAAGGATATAGAAAAGTAGGAACTCTAATACATTGTTGGTGGAATTTCAAATTGTGTAACTACTTTGGAAATCAAAAGAAAGGGAATGAACATACTATATGACCCAGCTTACCACTCATGGTTA
Organism: Muscardinus avellanarius; assembly: GCF_963383645.1. Taxonomy (NCBI): domain Eukaryota; kingdom Metazoa; phylum Chordata; class Mammalia; order Rodentia; family Gliridae; genus Muscardinus; species Muscardinus avellanarius. The sequence goes on along the minus strand of NC_137786.1, from coordinate 86,521,580 downwards.
CCTAAAATCTACCCAAAAGAATGAAAAACAGAACTACTAGAGTAGTGCATACATATATACGTTTATAACAGCACAATTCACAATTGCCAAACTGGAACCAGCCAAGATATCCATCAACAAATGAAAGGATTAAAAAACTATGGAATATGTATACGAAAAAATTTTACTCAGCTATAAAGAACAAAATTATGTCATCTGTAGGGAAATGGATGGAACTGGGGTACATTATTCTAAGTTAGATTAGTCAGTCACAAAAATTAAAAAGTTGTAGCCAGGCATGGTGGTGCACACTTGTAATCCCAGAATTTGGGAGGCTGAAACTGGAGGATCATAGTTCTTGGACAGCCTCAGCTACTTAGTGAGGCCCTCTGCAACTTAGTGAAACCCTCTTTCAAAATAAAAAATAAAAAATAAGACAGGGATTGTAGCTCAGAAGTCGAATGCCCCTGGGTTCCATCCCCAGACCAGAAAAAAAAAAAAAAAAAGTAAAAGCTTGGATGTTGTTTCTAATATGTGGAAGATAGGGTTAAAATGTGACATTGGAGGGACTCCAGACAAAGTAGATGAAACATTACATGAGTGAAGGAGAGCTAATTAAGGGAGACTGGAGGAGGGAAGTACCTCAATAGATGTGATGTACATACACAAACTTATTAAAGTCAACTACTATGCTGAGCATGGGAATGACGGATGGGAAAGAGAAAAGTATAGGAACAGGGGAGGGCGAAATAAGTGTTCTGTGCATGTATGGCTCTACCATGCTAAATATGTCAAGATGTATGATTACAAAGCACCAATAAAATAAAATAAAATTTTTAAGAAAAGGGCTGAAGTATAGTTCAGAGGTAGAATGCCACTGAGTTCAATCACCAGTACCAAATAAATAAATGGATAAATAAATAATAAATTTAAAAACTATTCATGATAAAAAGTCTGAAGAAGGCCGGGCGTGGTGGCACATGCTTGTAATCCCCGCACTTGGGAGGCAGAGACAGGAGGATCGCGCAGGTTCAAAGCCAGCCGTGCGCGCTGGCTTAGGAGACCCTGTTTCCAAATAAAAAAATGTAAAAATAGGTCTGGGAGTGTAGCCCGGAGGTAGAAGGGCTTCCAGGAACCCCAGTACCACCAAAAAAAAAAAAAAAAGTCTGAAGAAATTAGAGACAGAATAAACTTTCTTTAACATCCTAAAGGCTATATAAGATAAACTGGGAGCCAATATCAGATTGAATGGGGAAAAAACTGAAATATTTTCTGTAAAATCAGGAAGACAAGAATATCCATTCTTACCACTCCTAGTAAAATATTACTAGAAACTTTAACTAGGGTAATTAGCCAACAGAAAGAAATAAAAAGGTATACAAATAACAAATAAATAAGTCACCTTATCTACATGTAAATGGTAGGATCCTATATTTATTTATTTTTAATTGGTGCATTATAGTCATTCATCTTAATGGCATACAAAATGGTAGAGGTACACATGCACACATCACTCATTTAGCCCTTCCCCAGTTCCCTCATTCTCTCCCCCTCCCTCCTTCTCATGTTTAGCTTAGTGACAGACTTTGATATGTTTGTGAAAGTACATCATTGAGTTCATTAGGGAATCCTATATTTAGAAGATCCTAAAAGCTTCATCAGAAGACTTCTATAGCTGATAGAGAAATTCACCAAAATAAAAATTTGCCATGCAAAAATCAATAGTATTTTCTACATGCTAATAATGAATTTGCTAAGAACAAAATCAGAAAAGCAATTCTGTACACAATAGCTATGAAAATAGGAACAGAGAGTAAAGATCTCTAAAAATATGTAACATTGAAAAAAAGAAAAACAACACCAGAAATAGAAAATTCTCCCATGTTCAAGGATAAGTAAAATTACTTTTGTTAAAGTAGCCATATTGCCAAAACAATCTACATATTCAATGTAATCACCATAAAAATACCAGTAGCATTCTTCATAGTACTGAAAAACATCTTAAACTTCATATGGAAGATAAAAAGACCCAAAATGGCCAAAGCAAGTCTTAGCAAAAAAAAGTAAAGCTGAAGGCATCACAATACCTGAGTTCAAATTATATTCTAGATGCATAGATTTCTTAAATCAGCAGTATCACTGGGGAGGGGAGCACTGGAAAACACAGGAGAGGATAGCAGTAACTGTAGATACAATTGTGGGATGTTGAATAAAAATGAGACATAGTGATAGAAGTACCCAGAAAAAATACTGAGTATTTTTTTTTCTGAAAAGATTGTGGTAAGCTAGTACATTTGGAAATATATAATCCACAGTTATAGTAACAAAGCCAGCTTTTTAACACCATGAAAATTTACAAGTAGCGCTGTGGAAGAAAAGAGAGAAGTGAAGATACAAAGATAAAACTACACAGCTATAGTCATCTGATTCTTGACAAAGGTGCCCCAAACTTACATTAGATGAATGATAAACTTTTTAGCAAATGTTGCTGGAAAACTGGCTATCCATTCATTAAAAAAGTAAAAAAAGAAGAAAGAATGAAAAAGAGAGAGAGATAGAGAGAAAGAAAAAAGCCAAAATGTACATTTCTCATCTTGCATAAAAGTCAATTCAAAATGGCTCAAAGGCCAGAAATAAGACCAGAAACTCAGAAACTTTTCAACTGCTAGAAGAGAAGGGAATATGGGGAAATACTCTAACTAGGCAAGGCAGCAACTTCTTCCACAGAACTCATATAGCTCTGGAACTAATACCAAAGAACCAATAAATGGAATGTCATTAAACTAAAATGTTCTGAATGGCAAAGCAAACAATTAATATTGAAAACAAAGGACCTATAGAATAAGACTCTTTCCATGCTATATTCCAATACAGAAGTAATATCTAAAATATGTAAATATATGAAGTGCTTCATACAAAGTGGGGTGTGGTAATGTATGCCTATGATCCTAGTACATGAGAGGCTGAGGCAGGAGGATTGTAGTTTTGAGAGCAGCACCAGCAATGTAGCAGTACTCTCACCAATCTTGTGAGAACTGTTTCAAACCAAAAAAACAAAAAGGGCTGGATGTATAGCTAAGAAATAGAACATGCCTGATTTCATTCCCTAGTACCACAGAAAACAAAAACAAAACTCGGTGCAAAAAAAAAAAAACAGACTTTGCCTTCAATTAATAGACAAATGAACTAAACAAACATTGTAGAAAGAAGTAGAACAAATTACCAGCAATTATATAAAAAATGTTCAACATCTCTAGCCACCAGGAAATGGAAATCAAAACTACACTGTGATGTAATCTCATTTCAGTTAAAATGTCAATCAAGAATACAAATAAAGGCAAAACCACAGGAGAGGACTGAAGTAAAAGATAACTGTGATATACTCTTTGTGGGAATGTAAACTATTCTATGCTTATGGTGGGAAATGAAACTAGCAGAGAATCCAACTATACCACTCTTCAATATTTACCTAAAAGAATTAAATTCACCACACTGCAGAGATACATGCTCCCATTTTGATGGCAGCACAATTAACAATAGTCAAGCTAGAGCACCAGCCTAAGGGTCTGTCAACACATGGCTGTGTAAAGAAAATATGATATACACACAGGATAGTTTTATACATCAGAAAATGGAATTTTGCGACTTGCAGAAAGATGAATAGAACTGAAGAGCAGCATGTGAAATGAAATAAGCCAGAATTAGAAAGTTCAGGTCCACTGTTTTCTTTCATATGTGAAAGCTAGGGAGGAAAATAAAAAACAAAGAGATCTCATGAAATCAGAAGAGAAATCAGCAGGGTAAAACAAGGGCTCAGGAGAAGAAAAGAGAGAAGGGTGTTATGTTTAGATATGGAGCTCTCCCCTGAAGAGCTCATCCATTAATATTCAGAGTTGAGGCCTGGCCTGTGGTGCACACTTGTAATCCCAGCATTCAGGAGGTGGAGATCTAAGGATCACAGTTCCCAGACAGCCTCAGCTACTTAGTGAGGCCCTTCACAATTCAGTGAGACCCTATTTCAAAAAAAAATAAAGAATAAAAAATAGGTGGGGCCGTGATGTAACTCAGTGGCAAAGCGCCTGCTTTGCAGGCATGGCGCTCTGGGTTCGATCCCCGGTTCCAAAAAAGACAAAAACAAAACAAAACAAAACAAAACAAAAAACAACAAAAAGAACTCCTTTAAAAAATAGGGCTGGGGACTTAGCTCAGAGGTAGGATGTCCTGAGTTCCATCCCCACTATGCAATAAACAAACTAATAAACAAATGAATGAATAAATAAATAAAAGAAATATTCAGAGTTGGTACAATTAAGTCATGGGGGTTGTAATCCTATCAGGGCTTAAATTCACTGTGATAAATTTACTGGGCTATAATAACGTAGGCAGGTGGGGTGTCACAGGAGAAGGTGGGTCCCTGGGCTTGTTTGTCCCTTGTTTGTTAATGTACTGACTTGTTTCCTGCTTTATAAGGTATGAAGAGGGCACTTTCTCTCTCCTTCTATCTTTCTGCTTCCTGTCATCATGCCCTGAATCTGCAAACTGTATAATTATAATGCACCGATAAAAAATCTTCACCCTTTTTGTATCTTATGACTTTGCTTTATTTTTCTCCCTGCTTTTTTTTTTTTTTTTGGTGGTGGTGGTGGTACTGGGGTTCCTGGAAGCCCTTCTACCCCCGGGCTACACTCCCAGACCTATTTTTATATTTTTATTTGGAAACAGGGTCTCTTAAGCCATCATGGCTGGCTTCAAACCTGCGCGACCCTCCTGTCTCCACCTCCCAAGCACGGGGATTGCAGGCGTGCACCACCAAGCCTGGCTCCCTGCTTCTTTTTAAGTGACATTATACTGTATATTTTTAATGTGTTAAGTTTTAATTTATTTCATTTATTTTCCACCAGAAATTAAGCTACATGAATGTAGCACTTTTATCTCTTTCATCATGGAATTTCTAGCACCTGAAATAGTATCTATCATAGCTCAGGTAGTCTTTAAATATATGTAGAATTTAGAATGAATAAATACTGTACATTAATCTTAATTTCAGAAAATATAAACTACAAGTTAGCTAATTTGGTAAATTCTAGAAAGTTTAAATCTTCATAAAGAAAATGGTTAATAGTTCAAGAATAAATTGTTAATAAGATCCCTTTAACATTACAAAGGTATTAAGAATTAAGTAACACTTGTACATATTTTAAAATTTGATCTGCCACTTTTTTCAATAAACAATATTAAATTTTATATGTCTTTCATAAGTAGTTAAATTTTATATCTTTCTCTACTGGGCCAGACAATCATGACTTCCACCCCAGGTTGAAGGGTGGCCAAACATCTCAGAGATTCTGTTTCCCTATTCATCTACAATGACTACTTAAAAAAGCCAGTAGCACTTATGCATTCTGCCCTGTACATGGGCTGTGAGATATTCTTTTCTCTAAAAGACATTTCTCCATGAGAGCCAGTAGGCTTTGTTGTTCCTCCTACTCCTGTTCCAAGAAAGTATTTATATAACACCATCTTTACCCTGGCACTGCATTGGATCTTGTTTAAATAACACATAGTATACTGGTAATTAATTTTTAAAAATTGAAAGAATGAAAGAATGTGATTCTTTTTATATTATGAAAATAATTTGCTTTATTAAAATTGTATCTCTTTAAACAATTATTGGTTTTCTTTTTTTAATTTTTTATTGATGCATTGTAGTCATACCTCTTAATGGGATACAAGATGGTGGAGACATACATGCACACATCACCCAATTAGATCTTACTCAATTTCTGTTCCATTCTCTCATCTTCCCTCCTTTTCATGCTTGACTTAGTGATTGATAATGATATGTTTGTTAAAGTACATCATGTACATTACAGAATTTTCCTCTTCCCCCTCCCATTCCATCAGTCAGTTTTCTAATAGAAAGTAAAATAGATGGTCTAAATTTTAACCAAAAACTGTTAATTTTCTAATATACAGCCTAATATACAGTTTAAATTTCTAATAGATACTCTAAATTTTAATTATAAGAAATAGAGGATTAATTTTCAGAATCTATGAGCCACTATTTATGTATGTGTGCTATACTAGAGATTGAACCCAAGGATATTCTACCTCTGAACTATATCCTGGCCCTTCTTTTTTTCTTTAATTTTGAAACAGGGTCAGTTTTCCTAAATTTCTGCCTTACAAAGTGCTGAGGCTAGTTTCGAACCTCAGATCCCCCTGTCTCAGCCTTTCAAGTACTGAAATTACAGGTGTATGCTACCATAATCAGATTATAGGCTACTCTTTCCTAATGACAATGAGAAAGTGATTTAAGGTTTTAATGAGAAAAAAAACGATGGTTAGAATAAGCCAGGAAAGGCCCGATCAAGGCAATCTGAACCAAGTTTAGGGTTTACAAAAATCTACCAGACATAGGTATAATAACAGCTTGGTAGAGTATTAGTAGTATAAATTGCGAGACATCATGTATTTGAAAAATAAATTAGAGGTAGATTCAGCAGAGATTTTAAAATTAATTAGACAGGGCAAAGAGAGAAAGTAGTGAAATCAAAGAGAATACCCTAGTAGCTGACTTGAGGGCTAATAAGTTTTTCAAAGGAATGTCAGAAGAAAAATTAATCTGAAGAAATGGAAAATGACTTAAAGTTTTGAAGTTGTTGATAGTCGGTTTTTTTAGAGGTAATTTACATGAGAGAATATAGAAGACAGATTTATACCTGGTTTTGGAGCTCAAGAGAAAGATGAGTGATAACTGTGTTAAAGGCACAATCTAGGAAATCAATGCATTTCATATTACATGAAGCCATGGAAAATAAGTGATCTAAAAATCATTTAATTGGAAGAGAGAGCATCACCTGAAATATTAGTTTAAGAATCACATTTACATAAGTATAAAAGCAAAGAATTGCTCTCAGCTTATTGAAGTGTGGAGGGCAAGCAATGAGAAAAAAAAGTTTTAGAACTTAATGAATGTTCCATGCATCATAAGCTACTGAGAGATGAAGTAAATATGAACCTGAAAATATGTATTATTTCAGCAGCAAGAAGACTGGCTATGATAATAAAGTTATCAGTGTGGACCAAAGCAGTAGAGATAAAAATACATTGAGTTCACAGAACAAAATAAAATGGAAACTGCAGAAGTCCCAGCCCTTTTGTGGAATTTGGCTGTAAGTAGAAAGAGAGAAAGATTTCTGGGGAGAGAAGAATTAGAAATGGTTTGTTTTTGGATCTAACATGGCTTTTTTCCATGGAAGGAGGCAATGGAGAGAGTGAATGAAGCTGAAAAGCAGGGAATGGCAGGAATCTCATCATAATATTCTTTGAGTTAAAGTCCAAAGGCTATATAATGTGTTCCCCCAGGGACATGCATAATATATAACAGAACTTAATAAAGTCTATACCAGTTTTGTGGGAAATCAATTTGTACCTGATTTGTTTCTTCTAACTTGATCAAAGTTTTATTTTTTATGCAATTTCAGAGACTGGCATGGAGGCAGACACCTGTAATCCCAGTACTTGGGAGGCTGAGATAGGAGGATTTTGTATTGTGGCCAGCCTCAGCAGCTTAGCAAGGGCCTGTGTTACTTAATGAGAGCCTGCTTTAAAATAAATTGAAATATGAAATATGGACGAGGGCATAGAGCAGAAATAGAACATTCCTGGGCTCAATCCCCAGTAAAACACACACACACACACAGACACACACACACACACACACACACACACACACACCCCACATAGAATTCTTTAGAAACTTTGTGATTGTGTCATCCAGATATATATTATCCTGAAGGCCACTGGCTTTGTCTTATGTACATTGGGCTCTAGGGCAAGTTCAGATTATTTGTAGAAAGTTACTTTCTTACATGTGCATCCAGATAGTAGCTTCTTGGGATGCTGGTCATGCAAAGCAAGTTGATGACAATCATGTTACTGCTTCTGCAGCATAATAAAAAATGACCTTCTCTGAGTGGAACAAAACACCAAACTAAGGGTATGAGATGGATGCTTGTTTGGCCAACTACAACTGGACAAAATGTTGTGAGGGAGATGAGGCACTGGGTGGTAAAGCTCCTACAGGAAGGGAGATATTGTCAGGCAGCCCACGACCATGGAATTCTTCTTACAGCAGTCACTGATCTCTTGTAAGCTCTCTCTAATAAATAATGTCTCATATGCTATCCCTGGGTACTTTCTTTGACCTTTACATAACCTACCTTATTGCCCTGGCACAACTGAGCAGGGGATGTGGCAGTGATAGGGAGTATTCTGAAGGCGAAGAGAGTAATAAGAACTCAAATTGAAAGATTCATTTTAACAATATCAGAAAGTTTCCCAGTATAACAGTGTGAAAGAAGAAAGAGTGTGGATAGTGCAATAAGTTAATAGTGTTTGTGTCTCTCAAAGTTGAGGGTAATGTCATAGTAGCAGATATCAAAATGATTTCACAAATTGAGCTGTTTGTAGGGATTCACAGAAAAATAGGCACACAGACATATTTTACAGTCAAAGGAAAGTCTGATAACCCTACATGGAGAGAAAAAAAGGAATAGTTGGGGCTGATCTATTATTAAAGTTCTTCAGGTTGTGTGAAGCAGAAAATAGGGTAAAGTAATTCAAAATATTGGAAAAAGAAAGGTTGAAGTGTTAGATAATGAATATAACAGTATACACATAACATTATTTATGATAATCCTCATAGGAGGTCATTAGGAAATCACAGGTAATCTGGTTCCAGATGTTGAACTCTACAAAGAGCTAGAAAGTCAGAATAGAAAGATAAAGTGTCTAGATGTCTTGGTAGAGGCAAAGATCAAATTTAATATGAAACAGTAAGAAAGAAAGCTGGAAAGAGAAAAGACTGTATTAGGTAACTGAGAATTGTTTTACCCAAATCATCTTTTTTGGTAAAAGTAATGCATGCTATTAAAAATTCAAATAATAAAGAGTATCATAGAGGAAAAATCAAAATCTAATTATATGGATGCTACCATCATTTTGTGCTTACATAATATTTTATGGTACATCTACAACCATAGAAACATTTTTTTCATGAGGGTAAAAAAGAGGGAAAAGAGAAGAATGTCACACCCACTTCCCAACACTGAAAACAAGTGAAGTGTGGGGAAAAAATGCATATTCTCTCTTTAAAGGGGGAGAGAGTAGCTCAAGGGGAGAGCCACAATCAGTTAAAGGAAACAAGTGAAGACAACTTTTTTTGATAAAACAAATTAGTATATGGGTGATGGTATTGGTGTTTGTTAATCACTGAGTGTAGATTCCAGAAGTGACAGAAGAACATGTGCAGAAACACTTACAAAGGAAAAGTCACCCTAAAAGAAATACAGAAGTGAATGGCTGAATGAGGGGGGAAATGATAGAAGGATTGTATCTTGGATGGCAATCAAAGCATACAAATCACGGCAGATGAAGTTGATGCACGACAAGCAAGAAAGTCATTGCAGCATCCTCTTTGTAAATTGTAGACTCTCTCGCCTCTCAAATTAGTTGCAAGGTGGCACTCATTTATCTCTCAGTCACTCAAAGATTGACTTTCAGCACATGTTATGTGCCAAGAACTGTGTGAGTCTCAAGTTATAAACTGATAAATAAGAGAGATATATTCTCTATCCCGAGAGTAAACAGAATGACAAAATAGTGTGTGTTTATAAATATCAGTTGAATGTCTGAAAGCAGACAAGGTACAATACAATCAGTTCCCAAAAGAAAGATATAGGACAATTTCCAGTGACGCAGTAGCTGACCTAGTGAGGGAGCAGTATACAACAATCACAGTTTATAGATAAAAGAATAAAAGAGTCCAACATCTCCAAACCAAATAAAGTCGTCTAGATTCCTCAGTTATACAAACATTAGTATTTTAATAACTCTTAGCAGTTGTAGCATGAATTATCATAACTGCTAAGGGGGTACCCATATTTTAACAAACATTTGGACTGAAAAATACAAAGCTATATATACATATATCATACACTTGAATCTTCCATTTGTAATTACTAAATATGATTTAACATGCAAGATTTATGTCATGCAACATATCACATAACAATGCATAGGTACAAATGATATTTTGAATTATGATTTCACAAAGACACAAAGTATGACTTTGCAGAGCCACATAAATGATCATTTCCTTTATCATTGTCAATGACTTATTATATGTGTGCATAGATGTGTTGTCAATATGTGTTATATAGCAGAATATATGTTATATATGTGTTATATAGCAGAAATTTCTGAAACTGTTTATTGCAAATTACCCATTATCAATCAAAATGCTCATGATAATTTCTGAAGATTTTCTTTCAAAGTTAAAAATAGCAATGCTTTTTCAAAAATAATCTCAGTTGGACATAGTGGTGCACACTTGTAATCCCAGTACTTGGGAGGCTGAGGTTCTAAGCCAGCCTCAGTTAGTGAGGCTCTCAGCAACTTAGTGAGACCCTGTTTCCAAATTAAAATATAAAAGAGATTAAGGTGTAAGCTGGAGGTAAAAAGCCCCTGGGTTCCATCCCCAGTACCACAAAAAATAATGCTCAATGATTTTGTACATTTATAATCTTCCCTGTAATTTATTTTAACTAATGTTGAAGTTTTTTGGACTGAAGATAGATCATATTGTGTTACAAATATGATTCACAACATGACCTAAATCCATAGGTAGAACTATTAATGCTTTTGTCATAATTTTTAAGAGCTGATGGGCTGTGGTTATAAGATAGTTATTTATAGAATAAGAAAATGTGACATGCAGGGCAGCTCTATTACAAGCAGGTTCCCAGCTTTAGTAACCTTTCTCTGAAAGTAAACACCACAGGGAGACCAAAGATTTGCAGATGGCGAGTGGCAGGTACATTTTACTACCATGGAGTGAGGACAACTGTTCACCTATGTAGGTTCCTACACCGGTGGCATAAACTTGCATGTGGTCCTGAAAGAGGACATCACTTTACTTGTTTTAGGCTATATACACTGGAAATGTTCTGTCCAGCTGATTACAGATAAGGACAAGGGCAAAAAAAAGTAGATAAAACTAAAACTAATTAATTTCTGAATACTTCTAGCTTACAACTTTGTTTTAAGCTAATTCAATTAGTAACAAATAGGAAATGTCTGCTTAAATAAATTGGGTCTAGATTAGCCTGCCAGAAGAGGTGGCTGGTTTGCATCTAGAAGAAGGTGAGCTTTAGAAATAAGCCATAGTTTTAGTGGCCTTTCTTAGGTCCAGAAAGTCATTCTCTCACTCACTTACACATGCTTAAATATATACTCTTACCCAGAAAATGAAAGTGTGACTTGTGATACACAATTCCTATAGAAAATAAAATTTTTAGGAATAATGCTAGCCAAGGTGAAGAAGGGGATGCTACTTAATATAACTTTTCATTCCTCTCCATATCATTGAATTATACTTGCTTTGTTTTGCTTTTGTAGTGCTGGGAAATTAAACCCAGGGCACTTTACTAGTAAACTACATCTTCAGCCCCCTTTTAATTATTTATTTACTTTTGTGGTACTGGGGTTCCTTGAAACCCTTCTACCTCTGGGCTACACTTCCAGACCCATTTTATACTTTTTATTTGGAAACAGCGTCTCTTAAGCCAGCACGGCTGGCTTCGAACCTGCGCCCCTCCTGTCTTCACCTCCCAAGCGCGGGGATTATAAGCGTGTGCCACCATGCCCGGCTCATCTTCAGCCCTTTTATTTTCATTTTGAAACAGTTTCACTAAGTTTCTCAGGCTGTCATTGAACTTTCCATCCTCCTGCTTTAGCCTCTAGAAATGTTAGAATTAGAGATTTGTGCCACTTTCCTTAGCTGCATTTAGTTGTTGGAATAATTGGTATGTGCTTTCTTTAAAAAAAAAAAAAAGAAGGAAAATCTGTCATTCATATAGTTAGAACAACAGTAGCTCCCTTGAATATTTTCTGAATCATTGTGCAGAAAAGCATGGCATAAAATTACTTAAATAAAGGATTATGTAAATGGGTAATTTAGACCCTAGTTAAAAGTACTAAAATCATATATGAAGCTTCCTCATGTGTGAGCAATTCCTAGATATGAAAAAATCCTCTCTCCCAGAAATCCTGTTGATGATTAACCTTCTTCCAGTTTTCAACAGGGAAGTTAATACCAAAATCCACTTAACATCTTTAATTAATTAAAATTTGAAATCTGGCTAATTTCTGGAGTGTATAGCAGAGCAGAAGGTGCAAATCCAGCTTTGCTGAAGTGTCTTTTTTTTTGTACTAGGCATCTCTGAGGCCCACCTCAGTTTTCATGTCAGCTTCACACTCCTTTCTTGCTTACATGTGCCCACCCTCTGGATGGATAGAGTACAAAGGATGTAGGGCAGTGGGCAGAGACTTAAAAAATGACTTCATCTTCCACTAACCCAATTTGAAAGCAGGGAGGCTTCAGGTAGCCATCAGTAGCACCCATGGTGTCCCTAACAGAGCCCATGCAGTGTCAAGTAGACCAGAAAAATTCCCATCACATCTCAATGGTATGTTTTTCTTTCTTTTTTGGGGGGTGAGGGTGTTTACTAGGGATTAAACCCAGGGATATTCTACTCCAGATCTTTTTTTATTGTTTTATTTTTTGAAACAAGTTCTCACTATATTACTGAGTTTCTCCCTGAGGTGCTGAGGCTAAACATGAAGCTACAATCCTCCTGTCTCAGTTTCTCAACCCTTGGGATTACAGATGTGCACACTAGGCCTGGCCTAGTGGTATGTTTTGAGGATTTTTAAAAAGAGACTTCTGGTTGGCCAGTCACAGAATATTAAAATCATAAAATGTAGAGCTATTTAGTATCAAAAAGCTACATAAGATGCTGGTGAGGATGTGGAGAAGTGGGAACTCTAAGACATTGTTGGTGGGATTGCAAATTAGTGCAACCACTTTGGAAAACAGTATGGAGAATCCTCAGAAGAATGGGAACAACTCTACCATTTGATCCAGCAATACCACTTCTGGGTATCTACCCAAAAGAAAAGAAACCAAACTACCAAACTAATGCATGCGTATCTATGTTCATAGCTGCATAATTCACCATAGCCAAACTATGGAACCAGCCAAGATGTCCATCAACAGATGAATGGATTACAAAACTGTGGAATATGTACACAATGGAATTTTACTCAGCCATCAAAAAAAACCTCAATTACATAATTTTTCAGGGAAATGAACGGAACTGGAGGACATTATGCTAAGTGAGATTAGTCAGTCACAAAAAGTAAGAAATCAGATGTTTTCCCTAATATGTGAGAGTTAGGGAGAAATGGGTCATAGGAGGAACTCTAGATGAAAAATAAAATCCTACAGAGGAGCAAACAAGACAACCTAAAGGAGGAGAAAGGAGGGGGAGAGGATAATCTCTAAAACAGACAATGTACTTAAACATATGTACTTAAACATATCGAAGTCAACCACTAAGCTGAGCAAGGGAGGGAGGGAAGGGGAGGGAATGGGATGGGAATTGGGTAGGGGTTAAATCAGTGATGTGTGCATGTCTGTACACACAAGTTTTTTACCCCAATATGATGTATGAATATAATGCACCAATAAAAATTTTTAAAAAAGAATTTTTTTTTTGTATTGGAGATTGAACCCAGGGGCATTCTACCTCCAAGCTGCATGCCTAGCCCATTTTTAAAAAATTATTTTAAAAAAGAGTCTCACTAGATTGATGAGTGTCTGAGAATATCCTCAAACCTGTAATCCTACCGTCTGTGGTAGCACATGCCTGTGATCTCAGTGCTTGGAAGGCCAAGACAGGATTGAAGGTTCGCCTCTGCAATTTAGACCCTGTTTCAACATTTAAGAATAAAATAGAGCTGGAAATATAGCTCATAGTAGAAAGCCCCTGGATTCTATCCCTAGTGCCTTAAAAAAAATCTATGTTTAAAATATTACCCCTCGACTCCAGATAATGGAGGGGAAATACCAGCAAAGTTTGAATGGAAAGGTAGGAGAGGAGGAAGGCTGATCTTGATTAATGAGGGTCTACATCTGAACATGTGTAAAATTATGAATAAGACATGGTTAACCTGGACAACCATTGGTGGGAGGGGGGAAGGGAAAATGGGGGCGGTGGGGAGAGGGCACCTAATATAGTTTAAATGTATACTATTTATGTTCAATAAAAAAAATTGTTAAACGAAAAAAAAATAAAAAAAATAAAATAAAATAAATTAGAAAAAAATAAAAAAATTACCCCTCGAAAGTCATATTCATTATTACCCAACTGCTTTCTACTCATAGAAAATGATTTTGTACTTCTAAATCTCATTGGAAAAATGCTAATAAAGTACTTGAATATAAACTGAAGAGAAATACGGAGAAAATTAATTCTCCCTTTTGTAAATAAGTACAAGCCATTTTGGGTAAATATTTATCCTCTGTACACATCAAAGTTACTACATAAATAATGAGGTTGCTAATATATGTTAAATATGCATTATGTGTCAGGCAGGGTGTTAAGTGCTTATATGGATTTTATCATTAAATCCTTCTACCTTCCATGGAGTCAGGCACTGATACATATAAGGAAAGGGACAGAGAGAATTTAAATGATTTCTTCAAGGTCGCATAGCTAGTAAGTAGCAGAGACAATATTCAAATCCACAAAATCTGATGTCAGACCTGAGTTAACCCATATGCCATAACCCTGTTCAGTGTCTTAAGGGTGAAAATCCTTCTGCTCAGAAAAATCTCACTAGAAAAAAGCTAAATATACATAGAAACATAGGAAAATAAGAAAAAGGAAGAAATTATTTTCAGATTTAAAACCAATCCAGTACAGCTGGCAATCCTCATTTTTTATTTCTCCTTACCCTTACCTTCCCTCTTTTTTAATATAAGAAAAGTTTCCAAAAGAGAAACAAAGAAAAAGAGTTTATGTTGAAAAAGGACTAATTAATTACCTGAACGACTTAACTGCCTATTTAATTAATTAATTAATTAATTTGTTTATTTACTTATGATTTTTGGTGGTACTGGGGGGGGTAGAACCCAGGGGCTTTTCTACCTCCGGGCTATACTCACAGACCTATTTTATATTTTATTTGGAAATAGGGTCTCACTAAGTTGCTGAGAGCCTCACTAAGTAGCTGAGGCTGGCTTTGAAAATGTGTGATCCTCCTGTCTCAGCCTCCCAAGTGCAGGGATTACAGGCTTGTGCCACCACACCTGGCACCTATTCCATTTAAACTGCAGAAAATATGTTAAGGAGAAACATTTACAGTGGAGTCAACCACTTTCAAGGAAAAGAAGTCAGGTATACCTAAATCCAAGTCCATTTTTAATAGTACAGCTGTATGTTGTTTTTGATGTAATGAAAGTCAAATATGATCAGCAGTGGTTATTCCTCTGAGGAAAAACTCACCATTACAGTGAGGGTATTTGTGTGCCACTTATGCTGATCTAAGATTTATATATATGAAAAAGCCTCCCCATGGTGTCTGATCTCATCTTGCCTTGGAGGGTACCCAAACAATCTATTGTCATTTGCAGCTTAAAGCTGCTTTCTCAGGAAGAAAAAAATGCTTTGATAACTCCTGTGTCAAATAAAAAGATTTCACTGTGTGAAATATTGATTAAAACTTTAGCATAAAATTGGTACTTTCTGAAAGAACCTTGTAAAGGTGACAGAGAGAATAGCAAACAAAATACAAAGGGTGCATTTTAAAATTGTTTTACAAAAGGTTAATCTTTAAAGAAAGAAAGATTTGGGAAAAACATACATTATACTTTAATATCTATGTAAATACATTTTTTCTCTAATTATGCCAATATGCTCTCTTTACATTGCTTTTAAAATTTTATATCTTAAGGTTAAAGCGCATTTAGTGTTTTTTCAGGTTAATAAAAGGAATCCATTTTAGTTCCAGCCTTCAGATCATTATTTCTCATAGTACAAACAAATCAAAGTCAATAGTACCATTAGATACCTAACAATCTAGACTTCTCAATTATGTTACAGATTCATAAAATACTATAATGCTATCACAATAATTTTGAAAAGACTATTCTATTAAGGTATTGGAAAACTATAGTATTATAATAATCAATAAGTAGTTGCAAACTAGTTGGGACAATAGGGGCCCTGTGGTGATAATATTATAAAAGCTATTTTGAGAAATGTTTTAAAAATGAAATAATTTCCCTGAATAAACTTTATTGCTCTTGAGAAAGGAAGGTTGGTGTGGAAAGAAGGTAAGAAGATGGCATTAAACCGGAGGATCAAGTTGATCCTCAGCTACATGACTAGAAGCACTTCAGAAAAAGGTATAGGCAAAGATAGATGTGATGCCAGGCTGCCTCATCTGACTCTTTCAAATGACTTTTCACTCAATCCACCAACATTTACCCTGCACTCACTCGGATGACTGCTATAAAAATGATACAAATACAAATATGGTTTCCCTTCTGTGATTAGGAGTTTTCCAATGAAGTAATATAAGCATTGATATAGTGTTGGAACCACTGTGGTTTAGAGAACTGTTGAGTCCTGGTGTCTTCTCTGATGCTCACCTCAGTATGGGATCATCAGTTTTGAGACTTATTTCTTCATATGTAAAGCAAAATGTCAGGAATAAAGTACTTTTAAGGACTGATCCTAACTCTAGCAATATCATCATAGGGATTTTGAGAAAGGATTGGATTCTCTGGCATTCAAAGTGCAATACAAGAGAAATGATGAAAGTACTAGAGATGGGAATCACACACCAAGTTGGGAAGGCAGCTGGGTTGAGTCTCTGAAGTCAAATCCTGTGTTTAAATCCTGTACCTATCACCAGCTGTGTTATATTATAAAGTTACTTAGGCTTTGTACCTGTCTCACTAGCATAAAAAAGGAAGATGATAACTCCTTCATTGGGTTCTTGGACTAGTTAAGGTAGCATATCTAAGTTGTTTAAAATTAAGATAGCGTATCTAAGTTGCTTAGAATCTGATTAAAATGGTTCAAGTGTACAGTGTCCTGCAAACTCACACACTTTTCTGACCTTAACCTGATAAGTTTGCAAACATAACTTCATTTCCCCAGGAAGCCACATAGTCACAATTCAGCTTTATCATGATAGGTGAGTTCTTCTCATCCCATTGAAAGGGAGGTGTCAAAACAAAATGCAAAGACTATAAATTTAGCCCATTTATCTAAATATAGTCACTCTTTTCTGCCCTTATACTTCCCGCCCCTGCTAAAATTAATTTGTCTAAAACATCCCCAAACCAAGAAAACATGTAAAGATTTTCCTTTGGATGGTTTATGATCCCCCATCCAGTGAACCTGAAAGGAAAAGAATTACACAGACATGGTGAGCACATTGAAAGTGACAGCCCAGGGGAGCACACTCATAGGTGAAGGTCCCACTGGACATTCATCCACAGCAGGAAGGTTATGATTCAGATGCTGCTGCACACGTAATGTACAATGAGTAAACTGCAGAGGCTCTTTGAGGTAATGGTTCACTGGGCAAACAATTAAATCACTAAGAATGTGCAGAAGATTCCTGAGACAATAGTTAGCAAGCAAGATATTCAGGAGTTTGCACCAGAAAACAAAACAAAACAAAACAAAACAGGAACATTTACCTTGAAGAAACAGGCTGTTTTTAGGGAGTTTAAAAGTCCAGTAATGGCTCTCCATGACTCTTAGACCTTTCCAAGGTAAATGTTAACCTGCCTCTGGCAATCACATTCTCTCTACATCTCCCTTTCTGTTTTTCTTTAAGAAGTTGTTCTATCAGCCAAATATTATGTAGATGTTGTTGCCATTTTAAGATTTGAAAGAGACATTTTCTTATTGCACAAAGAAAATATAAAGCAATTATGAGTAATACAGTGATGACAATCAAAATCTCCCAAGTGGAGTGAAGCCCAACTTTAGGGTGAAGCCATAACTGTTTGAACCAGTTAGTGTCTTTATCTTGCTGCTGGATCACTGATCATTGTTTTCAAATTGTGGTTATGAAGACAGGCTATGTCTGAAATAATATTGTCATGGTTAGCTCTGAATAATGTTTTTTAAAATGTTTTTCCGAGTATGTTGCATACTATTTCACAGATTAGAAGTCACACAAATGGGTGAGAACTTCAATCACAGATAAAAATCTGTCTTATTTTTATTAGTATCGAGGTGCTGCCACACCTGAGTTTTAGGTTGCAAACAGTGAGAGTTGTGGTCTGTACACAGTGGAAGTATACTGGCCCCAAAATTTTTTAAAAAATGGAAGTACAGAGCTCCAAACTTTACTGTTCCAGGAGCCTATTTGACCTGTTTTATTATTTTGGAGAATGGGCTTTGGAAACCCTCATATGAAGAAGCTATAAATAAATTTTCTGGTGTGTAGGGAGCTCCTGGGTTGTCAAGAGTCACCATAGCACTCTGAGTGATCTGTTTTATGCTTCTCTGGTGACCACTGGACTTGTGAGTGCAGTGATATCTAACCTGAACCCAGGAGTTTCTGATAGTCAGCAATCAGTGATGTTTCTCATCCATAGGTACTGCATCTCAGGGATCT
This sequence comes from Muscardinus avellanarius, assembly GCF_963383645.1. Classification (NCBI taxonomy): domain Eukaryota; kingdom Metazoa; phylum Chordata; class Mammalia; order Rodentia; family Gliridae; genus Muscardinus; species Muscardinus avellanarius. The sequence continues at coordinate 86,503,046 of NC_137786.1, read as the reverse complement.
GGTTGGTCTGTTGATTTTTTTCAGCTCAAGATAAGGCTTGACTTATCTGGCAGACAAGTAAAGTGGTCCAGTTTCTCTGGAAGACATAAGCACATCTTTTTTCCCAAGCTAGCAAAGAAGCAGGACGATAGACAATAATATATATGTATAATTTTTAAACCATGTGAATCTTTATAAAGGATGGTAGGAAAAGGCCCTTGCAGTGAATGTTTTTGAAATTTTTTATAGAAAGGGACTGAGCCATGTGTGTCACAGTGCAAAAAAATTAAGAGTATAGAACTTTGTTTTTAATGTTTTTTATATTTTATTTATTTATTTTTGTTTTTATTTTATTTTCATGTGGAACATATTGAAAATGACATACAATCAGACTATGCTTGGTACCCCCCTTTTCCCTTCTCCCCTCCCAACAATGAGAGTCCAGGTTAACCATGCTATATTTATATTTTTACACAGATTCTGATGTAGTTCCTTCATTAATCAGCCTCAGCCTTCTTTCTCTTCTATCCTTCCATTCTAGCATTGGTGAGGTTTCTCCTCCATTGGATTGTTTGTAATGTTTTTAGGAGATAGCCCTTGACTCCTTTTTTGTTTGTTTGTTTTTATTTATGATAGAGTGTATCCTGTTTTGAAGTAAAGTTTGTAAGCTGAAAAATAGTTTTAAAGGTTGGAAGTCAGAAACTCGTTAAATTTGAGCTGTTTTGAAAGTTTGTATACTTTACAAACACATACTTTAAATTAGCCACTATATTTAGTGACTGATTATGGAATTATTAGAGGCAAAGAATGACTGTAGTTGATTTTGCCTTCTGAGTACAGGTATGATTTTTGGAAATTAGGGAATTACATTGGTCAGTAAAGTAGGACTTAAATGACAGCAAACATAAGGAATTATTTTGATAAAATATAATTCTTTTAAGATAGGTTTTAATAAATGTTAGTAGAGAACATATAAAGAACATAAAAAAATTTTCTTTTTTTTTTCTTTTTTGCAGTAATGGGAATTGAATCCAGAGGCATTCTACCTTTAAAGTGCATAACCATAATCAGTCCTATTTTTTAATCTTTATTTTGAAACAGGGTGTCACTAAGTTGTGGAGAGCCTCACTAAGTAGCTGAGGCTGGCGGAAAACCTACTTCTTCCTGTCTCAGTCTTCCAATTACTGGGATTACAAGTGTATACCACCGTGCCCAGCAGAAAGTTTTTTGAATAAAATGAAAAAAAAATGGTTTTAGGCTAGTTTTTGTAAATCTTTACCAAAGAGAGATTAATATCTTAAGAAAATCTAATTGTTTCAATCAGAATTAATGCCTTAAATTTGACCTTTAGAATTCTCTTTAAATAATTAAAAAATTTAACCAACTTTATTACACAAGCAATTTTTAATGAATCTTTAAAATAATTTGCAACTTTTTCACATCATCTACAACTTGCAGGCTGATTTTCGTTCTCACCTTTTCTTTTTCTTTATGGAATAACTCAGCCATCTAGAAAAAATTGCCATATAAAATAATTTTAAATCTAAAAGCATTTTCTTTTTTAATTTTCTAATTAAAATATCTTTTTACACCTATTAATATCTCCTATTATTTATTGGGCTTTTTAAAACTTATTTTTAGACTTATACTTAAAACAATCCTTATAAAAATATTTCAATTTAGATAAATTACTTTCTATTTGTGTGTGTGTGTGTGTGTGTGTGTGTGTGTGTGTGTGGTCCTGGGGATGTAACTCAGGGGCTTTTTTACCTCCAGGCTATACTTTCAGATCTATTTTATACTTTATTTGGAAAAAGGGTCTCACTGTGTTGCTGAGGGCCTCACTAAATAACTAAGGCTGGCTTCAAACCTATGCAATCCTCCTATCTCAGCCTCCCAAGCACTGGGATCACAAGCATGCACCACCATTCCCGGTGATAAATTACTTTCTTTAGGTAAGATAAAGTACTTTATTTTACTGATATTTATTGAAACACAGCATAAAATTATTTAGCCAAATATATATATATATATACACATATCATTTATAATTATATATTAATTAAAATTTTAACTTAGCAATTTATGTTTTTAGTTAATATCCAAAAGAAGGCAATCTTAAACTGTCTATATAAAAAGCACATATCTGATAGACTCATATATATTTTTTTGCTGACCTTAAGAAGCCAGGGATACTTTATATTTAGCAATTTATGTTAGAATTTTAATTTATTTATACAAAATTATATTTTTAAGGGTAAGACATTTATAACACTTATACCACTTATATTTACCTAACTTACTCATTTCAACAGTTATTTTAAATTATTCATAAAGGCAAGACATTAAAAAAGCATAGTGTAAAGAAAAAAATTTAAACAAAAATGGTCATTATACTTGCAACATCTAACAAAAACAGGCTGATGCAATCCTGACTGACAAGCATTTTGGAAAAGAATCATGTTAATAGTTTTTAATAACATCTTTTGCTTTTATTTTTACCAACAAATTTAAATTAACTTTTTTATTAGAGATTTAAATTATATGAACTAAAGGCTATTTGGATTCACTTTTGTTGTTGTTGCTATTGTTTTTTTTTTTACTATAAGTGCTCATTTACTTATATAAGCCAATATTGGTACAATGTAGACAATAGACAGACAGTATACTTATGGATACAGACATACATAAAAATAGACAGCAAACACATATAGCTTTAATTTTCCAGGCATTATTATTTCACAAATAGGGCATAAGAGGGTTATAGATATTTAGTAAACATAGTGTCAGATAATAAAATATAGCCTCTTGCAGATAACTGTTTGTGCCAGTAAATAATAGACTATAAAACAGAGGATATAAACATGGAGACATATATCAGGGAATGCCTGGGGCAGGCATTCCATTTACCAATAATGAATGACTGACACTAAAAACATAGTTTTAGGTGGCCACTTCTTACTATGAGGCAGACTCTACATCAGATATTACCACTGCTTTTTTTTCTTTTTTTGCAGTACTGGGGATGGAACCTCTGAGCTATACCTCCATCCGTATTTTTTATTCTTTATTTTGAAACAGGGTTTCACAAGTGTGCACCACCATGCCCAGCTTCACTGCTTATTTTTTAGGGAGAAAAACTCAAATATTTATATCTCTCATTGTTTTTCTTTTCATATATAGAACAATATTTATTTTATTATTATTATTTTCTATTAGGGACAAGCTGGGTAACAAAACCTAGCTTTATTTTCTACTTTTTTTTTTTGCCTTTTACTTATTGAACATATACCCAAGTGGTAAGCTTTTTAGGGTTAGCATGTTTTCAGATTTTTAAAGTCTGAGACATGCATTTCTCATTATATTTTAAAAGCAATACTATATTGAGTAGGAGTGAGCAAGGAGTAGGCAAAGACTTTCCAATTAAAAGGGATTCATTTATAGGTGAATGATATAGTTTTTAAAGTTTCTTTAGTAAGACATTTTTTGTTACATTTTGTTTTAACTTTGTAAATACCTGAAAGGGCAAAGATTCATGTCTCAGATTTTTCCCTTCAGTTCCGATGACAAATAATATGTGCATTTTTTTTTCCATAAGGGAGAGGGGGTTAGATGGCCAAGCCAGTGGAGGAGGCACGGGAAACTTAGCTTCTATGTCAAACAGGACCCAGACTCCAGAGGAGGGGGAGGAGGGGGTGTGGGATGGGGAGAAGGCAATTATCTACCTTCTAGTGGGGCTGAGGGCCAGGCTCCCTGAAATAAGTATACAAAGGCATTTCCCCTTTGAATTTCACTCGCTGAGGTGGTAAATATGTAGAAGATTTCTCATCTAGATTTAACATTAGTAAAGCTCCACAGAGTAGTCCCCCAGTGATGATCGTTTGCACAGAGACCCTTTTTCCTGTGTGCTGTGCCCCTTTCACTTTCTTACCTACTCTGTCTCATATTTCTATAGCTAGGGTGCCTCTGTCTGGAAACCAAGGATTTATGTCTAACACCACTTATAGCAATTTGAGTGCCTGATCTTTGCTGACTTTGGCAATAGATACTTACAGAAGGTGTAGAATATTCTTTGTTAGTCCCTCCAATCTGTTTATAAAATTTGCCCCACTGTTACCCTTACCTGAAAATTCCTGAGGACAGGTGAATTGCCTTCACCTACAGATGCACTGTGGAGCGCCCAGCCACTTTGGTCTTCCAGTTTCATTTGCTTCTTACCCCGTTCCACTTCCCATTCCAAGGGTCTCTATCCATGCACCACCAGCGCACCTGAGATTAAAAAAAGTGATGAGGATACTGTGTAAAGAATGGAAGGGGCAGGCCAGGGGGCCACACTCAAAGGTAGAGCTCTCACTAGGTACCTGACCACAGCTTTGATTGTGATTGTCATCCTAAGTGGGAGGGTTACCATTTAGACACTGCTGCATAGATGATGTTTTAAGGGTAAATGAGCAGAGAGTCCTTGAAGCAATGGTTAACTGGGTAAACTGCAGTGTCTCTGAGGTAATGGTTAAGAGGTAAACTGAAGAATACCTGCAGAAAGTCCTTGAGATAACAGTCAACAATTAAACTGCACTGAAAATGTGCAGACTCCTGAAACAAAGAGGGATAACAATAAAGAGGGATAGCAGGAGGGATATTTGGAGTTTGTTCCAGCATGAATAACAGGAACACTTACCTTGGAGAAACAGGCTGCTTTTAGCAAGTTTAAAAGTCCAGTCATGGCTTTCCTAGGCCCTTAGACCTTTCCAAGGCAAATGTTAATCTGCCACTGGCAGTCACATCCTTTGATCTTTGTCTAAGTATTTCAAATAACATTGTATGGAGGCAGGTCATATTCTGGAAGGATAGAGAAATGCGACAGGCAGAGAGAGAGAGAGAGAGAGAGAGAGAGAGAGAGAGAGAGAGAAAGAAGATGGCTGTCAATATACCCCTTACTTAATTTCAAGGTATTAGTCCTCCTTGTCCTTCAAATAATTTTATACTGCACAGCCAGATGAATTCAATTATTGTCCTAATGCTTAGGTCTGTGACTATTATTCAGGCCTTTGGGATTTGGTCACAAACATCAGACCTGCATGATGTATAATATGAAGGACAGTGTATTTACTAGTTGTGACCTTTATCACACATGGTATCAATAAGCAATTTAAGCACAAGTGCCCCAGGAGAAGGTCAGGTTAAAGATAAAGAGGTTGTTCTCAAAAGAAAGGCCTTTAAATGATATTTAATTGAATTGGCCGTTTTATCTTAAAAAGTGTGGAGCCTTTACTCTTTTTCCACTGCCTAATAAATATCCTTCTCCTCCCATTCTGATTCCAGCCACACTATCACTTTGTTTAGTTTGACTTTCAAAATCATTTTGTATCTTGTTGCTACATGACAATGATGTTTTAGGAAAATGACATTTTGGCTTAAATAATTAAAAGTAGACAATACACATATATATGTTAATATTTCAAGCTGTAATTTTTTTAATTTTCAACATTTCTTAGGATGTGTGAGTACAACTAAATTATCATAACCTTGCCTCTCCCACTGCGTCTTATTCACTTAACCTGTAGTGCTCATAGGTCTGGAACACTGTGTCCACTCCCAGCTATTTTCCTTGTACCTTTTATCTATCTCACTCCTTTACCTAGCTGACCTTGTTTTGAATTTATTGTTACAAACATCAGTGCCTGCAGGAGTCAGGAAAATAAAACCAATGGTGAGCACAGGTAGAAGAAAAACATTGGTCTGTGTTAAGTTATATTTTCTGGAGCCATATAAGCCAATCTAGAATTAATATTGTTCTATAAATTATAGCCTGTAATTTTTGAGAACATAGGTCTATATTTTTGTGACAACTTGATCTACTTTGATTAAGATGAGGCAAACATATGCCTGGATGTTTCAAATATAAGAACATTTTACTCAAAACACTTTGCATATTAAAGTGTGAACTAGAACAGAACAAAAATGAGTCCTGTGGCTAGACAGGACATTTATATAGCAGAATGTTGTCCTCATTTGGTTTTGGGAATTTTACTTTGCAGAAATGGGCTCTGTGGGCTGGGCATGGTAGCACATGCATGTGATTTCAGCAGTTGGGAGGCTGAGACAGGAGGATCGCAATTCACAGACAGCCTCAGCTACTTAGTGAGGTCTTTGTAACTCAGTGAGAACCTGTTTCAGAATAAACAATACAAAATAAGGCTGGGGGTGGAGCTCGGAGGTAGAATGCCCCTGGGTTCCATCCCCAGTACTGCTCAAAAAAAAAGCAAGCAAGCAGGCAAGCAAGCAAGCAAGCAAGCAAGCAAGCAAGCAAGCAAGCAAGAAAGCAAGAAAGCAAGAAAGCAAGAAAGCAAGAAAGCAAGAAAGCAAGAAAGCAAGAAAGCAAGAAAGAAAGAAAGAAAGAAAGAAAGAAAGAAGAAATGGGCTCTGTGTCCTCTACAAGATGGAAGAATATATAATTATGGTTGATCTTTATATTGATGCTTCAAAATTTCATGTATTCAATCCAGTCATATTGGACACATTATGGTATCCATGTTAGAGCTGCATAAGTAAGTCCACAAGCTGGATTTTGTAGTGTGCTCTTGAAAGCCCAATACCTGGGAGATTGAGGCAGGAGGATCAAAAGTTTGAGCCCAGCCTTGGTAACTTACCGAGACACTTTTTCAAAATTAAAAAAAAAGATGGGCTAGAGTATGGTTCAGTGTTGAAAAGCCCTTGGGTTAAATTCAGTAACATATGCATACACACACACACACACACACACACACACACACACACTCTAGATTGTGGAACCCCAGGAAACTTACCCAGGTGTACATCATTACTTAGGTTCCAAGGTGATTATGGCAGATGATTTTGAAGGACTTGAAAGTGCTTATTGCCCAATATATAATGTTTGCCTTCACATATATTTTTTCATCTTTTTTTTTCTTATTCAGTTCTTTATATTGAAGCCTTTCAACCCCTGCCCCCAGGGAAAAAATAAGAAAATCAAGGCACTCTAAATCTATTTATCACACATTCTGTATTTATGTAACAAGTGACATAACTATAATTTAAAGAAATAAATACACAAAAGGAGTAGTCATAGTAACTAAGAAACGTATTTCAGGGCTACATCAAACCTGTATTTTGCCCACTTATAAATTGCTGAAGAGCAGCTGCTGTCCAGAGAAATGTTCCCCCACATGGACATTCTACATTACAGAACCCCGGCAAAGTCTCCCCAAGGTATATATTTTTTGCAGCATCAAGATCCTTACCAACAGTTTTATTTTAAGATGTATTACAAATTGGCTGACTCAAATATAATGGGAAGATAATGCTTTATTAATGAAGATCTAGATCTAGATGGCTACAGAAGTGGTATTTAATTTTTTGCAAGCAATGCATGTGAAGGATTTCTATCCTCTGTGTAATGTGAAGAAGAGTCACCCCAAATCAGTGCATGTTGAACACTGATCTCAATAAACTTGTCAAAAAAAACATACTGGAGAGAAATATATATCTACTTACCAAGGGCACTATTAGAACCCCAAACTTTCCAAAGAGCAAGCTGTTCTCATATATACAAATCTTAGAACTCCTGGGCACGTTTTTTATTCCATTGGACTTTTGGGGGAGAAAGAGCCAGGGAACTCCTAGATTTGGAGAAATGAATTCAGCAAGCACACATTTCCCAGTTCAGAATCTAGGCATCTACTTAAACACCCAAATGGTACTCTGCCTCGTATCTTAATGTCGATACCAGAAATGAGATTCAGACAAAATTTATGAAGTGCTATTCAAAGCTATAGTAGGGGTGTTGTGTGTCATGGGCAAGGAACTATTTTGGTACCCCAAAATAAATTAACTCAAGCAACTCCTGAGCTTTTTTTAATTCACTACTACTACAAGACACCAACAGGGTTCAAATGCAAAATTTCTTAGATACACTAACATTTCTATTTTTATCAAAGCATGCAGACTTGATTTATGCCTTTTATCAGCAACCTCATCCTAACTTATCTCTGTACCTATACATCCTCTACTTCCTCTCTAGTGGCAGAAACTCCTCTCCTTTGTTTGTTAGATCCATCAGAAGCCAGAATATAAAATGTTTCCAACTCCCAGAATATTTTCCTTTATGTATAATACCTGCATTTACCCAACCTGGTTCTACATACTAACAGTCTCAAGGGAATGCTGTTTTTTTTTTTTAATTTTTGCCTTTCTTCCTCCTCCCACCAATTATTACAAAAGATAATTCTTTTAAAACATCTGGTTAATAATGTCAATAAGCTAATTATAGATCATCCTTATAAACAAAATATAGGGCGATTTATTGAAATCAATTAAGACCTCAAACTTAGACTTAAGTATGTCTTTCTCTGTGATATGGTCAGTTCACAGACCATCAATTTGTTTATCAATAATACAGGTGAAATGCACACAATATAAAAGTTTTATATTTAGTAAATGAGATGCCTAAAAAGTGACAGCAAAGAGCCCAAGCATGTGACAGACTTTTTGTGGCAACTGGAACCATCTTGGGCAGCCAGCCTGAACCTTGACTGCTGGCTCTGCAGCCCCAAGAAATTCCAACAAGGAAACCAAGAACTTAATGTTCAGAAAGTGGTGGCCAAGCTATAACATCTTCAGTGATCAGCACCATGCTTCAAGGATAGAGAAAAAGATCCAAAAGCCCATACACTCATCAGAAGCTGGCACCCACAGGCATGCACTGTGCCCTCCAGAGACCCAGGCCTGCAAGACACTTTCTTCCTCTATTCTTTTCTCACAAAACTTTTTTCTTTACTGTATCTCCTTATTTTATACTCAAGCTATTTCATATTTGCATATCTAAATACTCTACACTAACTACAAGAATCCTATATATCACAATCTCTCATTCCAACCAGAAGCTATCTCATTATACTTAAATTCTTACTCAATTTAATCATGTCCTTTATTTTATCCTACTCCTGTACCCATCAATCCAGCTCCTCCCCCTTCACTTAAAAATCACCATTGAAGAAAATATTACTTACCCATGAATGAACCTGTTGACACTCTAATTTCCTAATGCTAAGATTGGATCAGATAGATTATCCACAGCCCTCACGTAAAATGAAAGAAGATACCAAGACAACAGAAACACAAACCCTAGAATTCTGAAAATATGAGAACAAGAACAAGAACAGCGAGAAAATAAGGAAAATCATGAATATTGAGCAACAAGAAATGCAAGAAGGGGAATTCCAAATCCTGATCTTCAGTATGATGAAGGCTTTTTGTACAGGGAATGAAAGAGAAAATCGAGATGTTAAGAAAGAATCAGAAAGAGGCCTAGAATGAAATGAGTCAATAAATAAAATGATGACAGCAATAGAAAGAAATTCGTGAAGATTAGATGAAATGGAAAACAGAATATCAGTATTAGAAGACAGTTCATTCAAAAACAAAATCATAGTCAAAGGGATACAGAACACTATAGAACAAGAGAGCCTAAATATCCAGCAACTATGGAACAATATGAAACATTCTCACAGATAAAATGTATTGAAGAAGGAATAGAGGCACAAACAAAGGCTATTAATTATCTCTTCAGAGAAATAATTTCAGAGAATCCCAAACATGAAAAGAGAGTTGGACATCCACATACAGGAGACATATGGAACATCATTAAGACAAAGAAGGACCTACAAATGCTATGTAATAATCAAAATGACCAACATAGAAGCTAAGGAAAGAAGCTTAAAAGCAATGAGAACAAAATAATAGGTGACATTCAGGTGAAAAAACAGTAAAAATTTCTCCAGACTTTACAACCAAAGTAATGAGTGCCAGGAGAGGCTGGTATGATGTAATCCAGGCCCTGGAAGAAAATAACTTCCAATTACAACTGCTAAATCCAGCAATTTTCTTATTAAAATTAATGGAGAAATAAAAGTATTTTAAAATAAGCAGAATCTCAAAAAATTCATGAATATTAAGCCAGAACAAGTGAAGATACTTAAATAAATCATAAAGAAGAAAAAAGAAGCAAATTTCAGAAGCAGAGAAGAGATGAATTTGACAGGAGGCAACTAAACAAAAAGAAATAACATTATATCAAACAGAATATAAAACACAAAATGACAGGAAACAAAACTCATTTATCAATAATAACATGGAATGTCAAAGACCTTAACTCACCAATTAAAAGATATACACTGGTAATGTAGATTTAAAAAACATAATCTAAATATATGCTGCTTACAAGAAACTCACCATATAGTCAAGGATATTCATAGGCTAAAAGTGAAAAGATGGAAAAAGATATATTATGCTAATGGAACCAAAAGTGAGCAGGTTTGGCAAAGCTGATATCCAATCAAACAAACTTTAAGTTAAACCACATCAGAAAAGACAAAGCAGGCACTTCCTTTATTTAAAAGAAATAATTTAGCAAGAAGATATAATGATAGTAAATGTTTATGCCCCAAATTTGAGTGCAGCCACATTTGTAGGAAAGAAAGAAAGAAAGAAAAAAAGAAAGAAAGAAAGAGGAAAAAAAAACTTTAGGACACATATATCAAGTAGAACCAAATACAATAACATTGGGTGACTTTAACACACTACTCATGCCACAAGATTGATCTTCAAGGAAAATGATGAGTAAAGACTTTTCTAAACTAAAGAAATCTAAACCAAATGGACCTAAAAGATATATAGAGAATATTTCAAACAGGAAGAGTAGAGTACACATTCTTCTCAGCAGCCCATGGAACCTTCTTCAAAATAGGAATCCCCAGACCTGAAAAAAAAAAAAGATAATATTGATAATATCTTGAGCGACAAAGCAAGCACCAGCAAATTCAAAGGATGAAATATACTTCCCTTTTCAGATCACAATGGAATGAAAGTAGAAATCAACAACAGGAAGACCAAAATATACTATTTAAATACATGGAGGTTGAATGACACACTATTGAATGATGAGTGGGTAAGATCAGAAATAAGGGGAGAAATAAATAAATTCCTGAAAATAGAGACACAACATACGAAAGTCTATGGGACACTTGGAAGGTGATTTTAAGAGGAAAGTTTATAGCAATGATTGTCCACATAAGAACAGAGAGTTGTCCATAAACAACTTAATAACACATCTCAAGGACATAGCAACACATTTACAGTCTAATACCAAAGCCTGCAGAAGTCAGGAAATAATTAAAATCAGAGCAGAAAAAAATGCAAAGGATTAACAAAACAAAAAGCTGGTTCTTTGAAAAGATTAATAAGATTGACAACCCCCTGGCCAACCTAACTAAAAGAAAGAATCAACTCAAATAATGAAAATCAGAAATGAAAAGGAGACATCACCACAGATAGTGGGGGAATTCAAAAGATTATCAGAAACTATAGTGAAAATTTATACTCCAATGGACAGAAAAACATGGAAGATATTGATCAATTTCTAAGCAATTGAACCAAGAGGACATAGCAAGCCTAAACCAACCAACCAACAGCAAGCAAAGAAATAGAAAATGCAATAAGAATTCTTTCATCAAAGAAAAGCCTAGGCCCAGAAGGGTTTCCAGCTAAATGCTACAAAACTTTCAGAGAAGAACTAATTCTAATAGTTTACAACTGTTCCAGAAAATTGAAAGAGATGGAATTCTTCCAGACTTCTTCTAGGATGCCAGTGTCACATTATTACCAAAGCCAAATAAAGATACCTCAAGAAAATAAAACTACAGACCAATATCTTTGATGAAGATAGGTACAAAAATTTTAAACAAAATACTATGTGCATTCCAAACCATATCAAGATAATTGTACACCATGATCAAGTTGGTTTCACCCTAGAAAAGCAAGGCTGGTTCAACATATTCAAATAATTTTTTTTTGTGGGTCTGGGGAAGGAACCCAAGGGCATTCGACCTCCAAGCTACATTCCCTGCCCAATTTTTTTTTTTTTTTTGAAACAGAGTTTCACTGAGTTGCGGAGGGCCTCACTAAGTAGTTGAGGCTGTCTGCAAACCATGATCCTCCAATCTCAGCCTCCTAAATGCTGGGATTACAAGCTTGTGCCACCACACCCAGCTACTCAAATTCACCACATAAATAGAACTGAGAACAAAAACTACATTATCATATCAACAGATGCTGAAAAAGTATTTGACAGACTCAGAGACCCCTTCATGTTAAAAAACACTGCAGAAAACTGGAATGGAAGAAATGTATCTCAACATCGTTAAGGTGATATACAGTAAACCCAAAGCTAACATTATATTGAATGAGGAAAAATACTGCAAAAATTTCCTCTAAAATTAGGAACAAGACAAGGATGTCACCTATCACCACTCCTTTTCATTATAGTCCTTGAGACTTTTCCTATAGCAACAAGAGAAGGAAATCAAAGGAATTCAAATAGGAAAAGAGAAATTTAAATTATCATTGTTTGTAGACAACATGATATTTTATCTAGAAGACCCAAATAATTCAACCAAAAGATTATTGGAGCTAATTAACCAATTAAGCAAAGTGGCAGGATCCAAAATCAACCTAAAGAAATCTGTTGCTTTTCTATATTCCAACAATGAATCTATGAAAAAAGAAATAAAATAATTCCATTCACAATAATCACAAAACCAATAAAATACCTAGGAATAAACCCAACCAAATATTTAAAAGACCTCTGTAAATAAAACTATAAAACAAGAAAGAAATTGAAGACCTTGGAAGATGAAATGATTTCACTTCCTCATAAATAGGCAGAATAAATATCATCAAAATGGCTCTTCTGCCCAAAGGGATCTACAGATTCAATGCAATGCCTATAAAAATAACAATGACATTCTTCATAGACTTTGAAAAATCATATGGAGAAAATAAAGACCCAGAACAGCCAAAGCAATTCTCAGCAATAAGAGCAATGCAGGAGGCATTACAATCCCTGATTTTAAATTATACTATAGAATGCCAGACCCCTGGAGAAACCAGACCCAGTAAGACGCTGGGTTCTGGGCGGGGGTCGCGGGCTGGGCACGCCAGATGGGGCCCGGGTCGCGGGACTCTGGGCCCCAGACCGAACTGCGCATAGCACGCCAGACCCCTGGAGAAACCAGGCCAAGTAAGACGCTGGGTTCTGGGCTGGGGTCGCGGGCTGGGCAACTCCAGATGGGGCCCGGGTCGCGGGACTCAGGGCCCCAGGCAGAACTGCGAGTAGCACGCCAGATCCCTGGAGAAACCAGGCCCAGTAAGACGCTGGGTTCTGGGCAGGGGTCGCGCGCGGCGCACAAAAGCCGGGGCCTGGGTCGCGGGACCCTGGGCCCCGGGCCGAACTGCGCGTAGCACGCCAGACCCCTGGAGAAACCAGGCCCAGTAAGACGCTGGGTTCTGGGCGGGGGTCGCGGGCGGGGCACGCCTAATGGGGCCCAGGTCGCGGGACTCTGGGCCCCTGCCGAACTGTGTGTAGCATGCCAGACCCCTGGAGAAACCAGACCCAGTAAGACGCTGGGTTCTGGGCGGGGGTCGCGGGCTGGGCACGCCAGATGGGGCCCGGGTCGCGGGACTCTGGGCCCCAGACTGAACTGCGCATAGCACGCCAGACCCCTGGAGAAACCAGGCCAAGTAAGACGCTGGGTTCTGGGCAGGGGTCGCGGGCTGGGCACGCCAGATGGGGCCCGGGTCGCGGGACTCTGGGCCCCAGGCAGAACTGCGAGTAGCACGCCAGATCCCTGGAGAAACCAGGCCCAGTAAGACGCTGGGTTCTGGGCAGGGGTCGCGCGCGGCGCACAAAAGCCGGGGCCTGGGTCGCGGGACCCTGGGCCCCGGGCCGAACTGCGCGTAGCACGCCAGACCCCTGGAGAAACCAGGCCCAGTAAGACGCTGGGTTCTGGGCGGGGGTCGTGGGCGGGGCACGCCTAATGGGGCCCGGGTCGCGGGACTCTGGGCCCCTGCCGAACTGCGCGTAGCATGCCAGACCCCTGGAGAAACCAGACCCAGTAAGACGCTGGGTTCTGGGCGGGGGTCGCGGGCTGGGCACGCCAGATGGGGCCCGGGTCGCGGGACTCTGGGCCCCTGCCGAACTGCGCTTAGCACGCCAGACCCCTGGAGAAACCAGGCCCAGTAAGACGCTGGGTTCTGGGCGGGGGTCGTGGGCGGGGCACGCCTAATGGGGCCCAGGTCGCGGGACTCTGGGCCCCTGCCGAACTGCGCGTAGCATGCCAGACCACTGGAGAAACCAGACCCAGTAAGACGCTGGGTTCTGGGCGGGGGTCGCGGGCTGGGCACGCCAGATGGGGCCCGGGTCGCGGGACTCTGGGCCCCTGCCGAACTGCGCTTAGCACGCCAGACCCCTGGAGAAACCAGACCCAGTAAGACGCTGGGTTCTGGGCAGGGGTCGCGGGCTGGGCACGCCAGATGGGGCCCGGGTTGCGGGACTCTGGGCCCCAGGCAGAACTGCGAGTAGCACGCCAGACCCCTGGAGAAACCGGGCCCAGAACAGAAAAAGATAAAGAAAAATATCGGAGAGGTGGTAAGAAAGCCGTTATGGATGCCAGGACACTGGAGATGCAGACAAAACTTATCTAAATGCACTGGAACTTATGGAAAAATTCGCCGTGAAAGAGGACTGCTATTTCTCTATATTGTTAAGAATCTCAGACATCACATATAAGGAGAGAGTTTAGCGGAGACCAAGGAGAAATGCGGTGCTGAAAGAGTTCTTCGCGATGGTGGTAGAGACTTGTATTCAGGAGAAGCAGAAACCGGATCTTACCAACTTTATTTTTTTGGAGAAATTACACCAAATGTCGAATGCTACCATCACGCATGCTTAGGAAGACTGGACAACATTCAGAGTGGAAAAAGAGCCTGGGAAGGATTTGAAACGGTGGAGGCAGTGGCAATGCCAGTGGCCAATATTCGGGGGAGGCAGAGATCTGATACATTACAACTGGAACCTTTGAAATACTAACCACAGAGACTGTGATCGGAACCTGCTGAGGGGTTAGGCGGGCGCCGGGGTCAGTGGCCGACATCGGAGCTTGCTGTGAGGCAGGGCCACTACTGAGGCCTCCGTGGCCGGGATTGGAACCTGCAGAGGGGTTAGACCGATGCTGGGGCCAGCGAGGCCGGCATTGGAGCCTGCCATGATGCAAGGCTTGTGCTAGGGCCTCCGAGGTCGGGTCCGGAACTTGCTGAGGGGTTAGGCCGGTGCTAGGGTCAGCGAGGCCGGCATCGGAGCCTGCCGTGAGGCAAGGCCAGTGTTGGGGCCCCCGAGGATGGGACCGGAGCCTGCTGAGGGGTTAGGCCGGTGCTGGGGCCAGCGAGGCTGGCATCAGAGCCTGCCATGAGGCAAGGCCGGTACTTGGGCCTCCGAGGCCAGGATAAGAGCCTGCCGAGGGGCTAGGCCAGTGCTGGGGCCTCCAGGGCAGAATAAGAGCCTGCTGAGGGGTTAGGCCGGTGCTGGGGCAAGCGAGGCCGGCATCGGAGCCTGCCTTGAGGCAAGGCCGGTACTGGGGCCTCCGAGGCCAGGACAAGAGCCTGCCGAGGGGTTAGGCCGGTGCTGGGGCCAGCGAGGCCGCCATCGGAGCCTGCCTTGAGGCATGACCAGTGCTGGGGCCTCCGAGGCCGGGATCGGAGCCTGCCGAGGGGTTAGGCCGCTGCTGGGGCCAGCGAGGCCGGCATCGGAGCCTGCCTTGAGGCAAGGCCGGTACTGGGGCCTCTGAGGCCGGGATCGGAGCCTGCCGAGGGGTTAGGCCGCTGCTGGGGCCAGCGAGGCCGGCATCGGAGCCTGCCGTGAGGCAAGGCCGGTACTGGGGCCTCCGAGGCCAGGATAAGAGCTTGCCGAGGGGTTAGGCCGGTGCTGGGGCCAACGAGGCCGGCAGCGGAGCCTGCCGTGAGGCATGACCAGTGCTGGGGCCTCCGAGGCCGGGATCGGAGCATGCCGAGGGGTTAGGCCGCTGCTGGGGCCAGCGAGGCCGGCATCGGAGCCTGCCGTGAGGCAAGGCCAGTACTGGGGCCTCCGAGGCCAGGATAAGAGCCTGCCAAGGGGCTAGGCCGGTGCTGGGGCCAGCGAGGCCGGCATCGGAGCCTGCCTTGAGGCATGACCAGTGCTGGGGCCTCCGAGGCCGGGATCGGAGCCTGCCGAGGGGTTAGGCCGGTGCTGGGGCCAGCGAGGCCGGCATCGGAGCCTGCCGTGAAGCAAGGCCGGTACTGGGGCCTCTGAGGCCGGGATCGGAGCCTGCCGAGGGGTTAGGCCGCTGCTGGGGCCAGTGAGGCCGGCATCGGAGCCTGCCGTGAGGCAAGGCCGGTACTGGGGCCTCCGAGGCCAGGATAAGAGCTTGCCGAGGGGTTAGGCCGGTGCTGGGGCCAACGAGGCCGGCAGCGGAGCCTGCCGTGAGGCATGACCAGTGCTGGGGCCTCCGAGGCCGGGATCGGAGCATGCCGAGGGGTTAGGCCGGTGCTGGGGCCAGCGAGGCCGGCATCGGAGCCTGCCGTGAGGCAAGGCCGGTACTGGGGCCTCCGAGGCCAGGATAAGAGCCTGCCAAGGGGCTAGGCCGGTGCTGGGGCCAGCGAGGCCAGCATCGGAGCCTGCCTTGAGGCATGACCAGTGCTGGGGCCTCCGAGGCTGGGATCGGAGCCTGCCGAGGGGTTAGGCCGCTGCTGGGGCCAGCGAGGCCGGCATCAGAGCCTGCCGTGAGGCAAGGCCGGTACTGGGGCCTCCGAGGCCAGGATAAGAGCCTGCCGAGGGGTTAGGCCAGTGCTGGGGCCAGTGAGGCCGGCATCGGAGCCTGCCTTGAGGCAAGGCCGGTACTGGGGCCTCTAGGCCAGGATAAGAGCCTGCCGAGGGGTTAGGCCGGTGCTGGGGACAGCGAGGCCGGCAGCGGAGCCTGCCGTGAGGCAAGGCCAGTACTGGGGCCTCCGAGGCCAGGATAAGAGCCTGCCAAGGGGTTAGGCCGGTGCTGGGGCCAGCGAGGCCGCCATCGGAGCCTGCCTTGAGGCATGACCAGTGCTGGGGCCTCCGAGGCCGGCATCGGACCCTGCCGTGAGGCAAGGCCGGTACTGGGGCCTCTGAGGCCGGGATCGGAGCCTGCCGAGGGGTTAGGCCGCTGCTGGGGCCAGCGAGGCTGGCATCGGAGCCTGCCGTGAGGCAAGGCCGGTACTGGGGCCTCCGAGGCCAGGATAAGAGCTTGCCGAGGGTTTAGGCCGGTGCTGGGGCCAACGAGGCCGGCAGCGGAGCCTGCCGTGAGGCATGACCAGTGCGGGGGCCTCCGAGGCCGGGATCGGAGCATGCCTAGGGGTTAGGCCGGTTCTGGGGCCAGCAAGGCCGGCATCGGAGCCTGCCGTGAGGCAAGGCCGGTACTGGGGCCTCCGAGGCCAGGATAAGAGCCTGCCAAGGGGCTAGGCCGGTGCTGGGGCCAGCGAGGCCGGCATCGGAGCCTGCCTTGAGGCATGACCAGTGCTGGGGCCTCCGAGGCTGGGATCGGAGCCTGCCGAGGGGTTAGGCCGCTGCTGGGGCCAGCGAGGCCGGCATCGGAGCCTGCCGTGAGGCAAGGCCGGTACTGGGGCCTCTGAGGCCGGGATCGGAGCCTGCCGAGGGGTTAGGCCGCTGCTGGGGCCAGTGAGGCCGGCATCGGAGCCTGCCGTGAGGCAAGGCCGGTACTGGGGCCTCCGAGGCCAGGATAAGAGCCTGCCGAGGGGTTAGGCCAGTGTTGGGGCCAGTGAGGCTGGCATCGGAGCCTGCCTTGAGGCAAGGCCGGTACTGGGGCCTCTAGGCCAGGATAAGAGCCTGCCGAGGGGTTAGGCCGGTGCTGGGGACAGCGAGGCCGGCTTCGGAGCCTGCCGTGAGGCAAGGCCTGTACTGGGGCCTCCGAGGCCAGGATAAGAGCTTGCCGAGGGGTTAGGCCGGTGCTGGGGCCAACGAGGCCGGCAGCGGAGCCTGCCATGAGGCATGACCAGTGCTGGGGCCTCCGAGGCCAGGATAAGAGCCTGCCAAGGGGTTAGGCCGGTGCTGGGGCCAGCGAGGCCGGCATCGGAGCCTGCCTTGAGGCATGACCAGTGCTGGGGCCTCCGAGGCCGGGATCGGAGCCTGCCGAGGGGTTAGGCCGGTGCTGGGGCCAGCGAGGCCAGCATCGGAGCCTGCCGTGAGGCAAGGCCGGTACTGGGGCCTCCGAGGCCAGGACAAGAGCCTGCCGAGGGGTTAGGCCGGTGCTGGGGCCAGCGAGGCCGGCATCGGAGCCTGCCGTGAGGCAAGGCCGGTACTGGGGCCTCCGAGGCCAGGATAAGAGCTTGCCGAGGGGTTACGCCGGTGCTGGGGCCAACGAGGCCGGCGGCGGAGCCTGCCGTGAGGCATGACCAGTGCTGGGGCCTCCGAGGCCGGGATCGGAGCATGCCGAGGGGTTAGGCCGGTGCTGGGGCCAGCGAGGCCGGCATCGGAGCCTGCCGTGAGGCAAGGCCAGTACTGGGGCCTCCGAGGCCAGGATAAGAGCCTGCCAAGGGGTTAGGCCGCTGCTGGGGCCAGCGAGGCCGGCATCGGAGCCTGCCTTGAGGCAAGGCCGGTACTGGGGCCTCTGAGGCTGGGATCGGAGCCTGCCGAGGGGTTAGGCCGCTGCTGGGGCCAGTGAGGCCGGCATCGGAGCCTGCCGTGAGGCAAGGCCGGTACTGGGGCCTCCGAGGCCAGGATAAGAGCTTGCCGAGAGGTTAGGCCGGTGCTGGGGCCAACGAGGCCGGCAGCGGAGCCTGCCGTGAGGCATGACCAGTGCTGGGGCCTCCGAGGCCGGGATCGGAGCCTGCCGAGGGGTTAGGCCGCTGCTGGGGCCAGCGAGGCCGGCATCGGAGCCTGCCGTGAGGCAAGGCCGATACTGGGGCCTCTGAGGCCAGGATAAGAGCCTGTCAAGGGGTTAGGCCGGTGCTGGGGCCAGTGAGGCCGGCATCGGAGCCTGCCGTGAGGCATTACCAGTGTTGGGGCCTCCGAGGCCGGGATTGGAATCCTGCCAAGGGGTTAGACCGGTGCAGGGGCCAATGGCCAGCATCGGAGCCTGGCGTGAGGCAAGTTCACTCCTGCGGCCTCCAAGGTCGGGACCAAAGCCAGCTTAGGGGTTTGACCGGTTCAGGGGCCAGCGAGACCAGAACTGGGTCCTCCCATGAGGCAAGGCCGCTGCGTGAGCCAGCGAGGTCTGGATCAGTCCACTGAGTAGCCAGGCCACTACTGGGACCATCAAGAGTGGGATTCGTACTTGCAACGCAGCATGCACAGAGAAATATCGCAGAAAATATAAATCAGACGCTTCTCTTAATCAGCAATAACTAGGAGGAAAAGGGCAACAGGAAGAGGTTGAGCTATAGAAAGGGCCCTATAGTGAAGCAACTAATGTGATCAATAAGAGGGTATGTAATACTGGAGGACGGAGCCTCTTTAAAATGCAGGAGGTACATAAACAAATGTATCAAAGTAAATCACCAAAGAAGTGTGGGATGGAGGGAGGGGGAGGGAATGGGACGGGGGCTGGAGGAGGGCTAATTGGATGATGTGTGCTTGTATATCCTCTCAAGTCTTGTACTCCAATGTGATTGATATATGACTACAATGCACCAATTTAAAAAATAAATTAATTAAAAAAAAATAAATAAATTATACTATAGAGTAATAGTAGTTAAAACCACATGGTATTGGCACAATAACAGGCACATAGACCAATCAATGGAACAGAATAGAAGATACAGAAACAAAACCACACATAGTCAATTAATCTTTGACAAAAGGGCCGAATTCTTATGCTGAAGAAGACAGCCTTTTCAACAAATAGTGCTGGGAGAACTGGCTATCCATTTGTAGAAAGATGGAAATAAATCCTTACCTCTCACCATGCACAGGAATCAAATCGAGATGAATCAAAGACCTGGAAATCAGACCAAAGACTGTGAAGTTATTAGAGGAGGGCATAGGCTCAACATTCCAACATAGAGACATAGGCAGTAACTTATTCAACAAAACATCCAAAGCACAGAAAATTAAAACAAGAATTAACAAGTGAGATGGCATCAAACTAAAAAGTTTCTGCTTATGAAAGGAATCCACCAAGAATCTAAAGAGAAAGCCTACAGAATGGGAGAATATATTTACCAGCCATTACTTTGATAGAGGGCTAATATCCAGAATATACAAATAGATCAAAAGACTTTACACTAGCTAAACAAGTAACCCGATTAAGAAATGGACAACTGAATTGAATACACTTCACAAAAAAAAGAGATACAACTGGCCAATAGATATATGAAAAAATATTCAACACCATTAGCCATCCAAGAGATGCAAATCAAAACTATACTGAGTTTCTTCTAACCCCAATTAGAATGGCAAGCATAAAGAAATCAATTAACAAATGCTGGTGAGGTGGTTGGAAAAGAGGAAGTCTTTTACACTGTTGGTAGGAGTGAAAACTAGTTTAGCCACTAAGGAGATCAGTGTGGAGATTCCTTAGAAACTGGGAATGGATTCACCATATGATCTATTTACCACTGCTGGGTATCTTTCCAAAGGGGTTGAAGTCAGAGCACTACAGTAACATATGCGTACTCATGTTCATAGCAGCACAATTTGCAATAGCCAAAACATTAAACCAACCTAGGTCTCCATCAACAAATGATTGGATTGCAAAATTATGGGAGATACAAACTATGCAATTCTACTCAGCAATAAAGAAGAACAAAAATATGTCATTCATAAGAAGATGCAAAGACCTGAAGAACATTATGTGAAGTGATATTAGCCAAGCACAGAAAAAGAAGGGACAGTTTTCTCTAATATGCTGAAGCTATATTGTATTAGGGATACCAAAGGACTCCAAATAATGAAGGGGAAACCTCAGAGAAGCCAGGAAGGAAGGGTAGGGAAGGAAGAAAGGTGAGATTAATTAATGGAGAAACTACATTTGAATATGTGCATACATGTGAATATACTATTGTTAACCTGAAACTCAGTATTGGGAAGAAGGGAAAAGGGAAAGTAGGGGCGCGGAGGACACCAAGTGTTGTGTGAATATATGCCATTGTCAACATGCTCTGTATTATGATGTGAGACTATAGTGCACCAATAAAATAAGATAAAAAAATGAAAAACAAAGAAGACTAGCAATACCATCTAGCATATGGTTGATTTGACATTAATAATAATTAGAGTAAAAGGAACATCAGTATAAAAGAAACTTTCTTTTGGGCTTAATATTACAAAGGATAGAACTTCAGAAAAATATAGGTTATGTTAGAAGGTAATCAAAGATTCAGCGGAGAGGGCAATACTGGCTGTTTTCTACCTAGAAATGCATTTACCACTGTACCCCTTCCATATTTTTGAACACTAGTTGCTAAGCATCACTGAATATGACCAAAGTGTACTTTCAAATATTTTCAGTTTCAACAAGCCTCCTGTTTCATCTTTTTTGGACCCTGAATTGTCATGATGTCTCAAATTCCCACCCATGATCATTGTTTTGTATCAATTATGGTAGATCCCCATTTTTAACTCAGGGTGAGGTAACACATTAAACCACTATCATGTCATTGGTCTCTTAGATGGATTAGATGTTGCAGGACACAGGAAAAAGTCCCCAGGAAAATGAAGGATCAATTGTAATGATAGAAAAAGAACCTAGCATGATTAGTTTCTGCGACCCAAGGAAGGCAAAGTCCCATTGAAAGCTTGTGTGGATTTTGTGTAACTCAGGATCTTTCATAGTTTGTCAGGGAAAAAAAGAAACTTACTAGAAGCCTTGACACTAAATAATTGGTAGGTACCACCTAACACTTTTCTTACTTTCCCCTTTTCATATTTTAGTTGGTTTTAAACATTGAATATTAAAATAATCCGCATGGATAATTGTCACCTATATCTCATATTTGTTTCCTTTCTAGATATCAGTAATTCGAAGATAAGGATCTCATGTTTTTTACCTTTAACAGCACAACACTCAAGTGGATATATATATATATATATATATATATATATATATAATTTTTTTTTCAGGTCTGGGGATGGAACCCAGAGGCATTTGACCTCTGAGCTACTCCCCCTGGTCAATTTTTTATTCTTTATTTTGATCCAGGAAACAGGGTCTCACTGAGTTGCAGAGGGCCTCACTAAGTAGCTGAGGCTGTCTGCGAACCACGATCCTCCGGTCTCAGACTCCCAAATGCTGGGATTACAAGTATGTACCACCACGCCCAGCGAGGAGGCCAATATATTTGAGGTAAACTACCTTGGAGGAGAATTTCTCTCCCTTCAGAACCCCAGTCAAGGATCTCATCTATCAAACCTTCAGTGATCCGAATCCAAAGTAACTTGATTACTCTTCTGTAAAACTCCCATCCTTTGCACAGACCTTCAATATTGTATTCATTACATCCATCTCAGCTTATGTTTACTTGTTTGTCTGCAGAACTAGATTTTGAGTGGCCTTAAAGAAAAATATACTTTTGTTCAACTCTGTACTTTATTATCCAGCAAAATTTGCTTTGTAATGAGCACTTAGATGTTGCCTGAATGAATGAATGAATGAATGAATGAATGAATAGTCCAATCCTGTTCTTGTCTTTGAAGAGAGCATGAAAAGTCAAAGCATTATTTTTAGCAAAGAGGCAGACATTACTGAGGAGATGACCTTCAACTTAGATTTTGAAGGATGAAAAAATTATGCTAGTATACAATCAGACAGAGCTGAACAGATCTTTAAGCTGATTCTAAATGCATTCAGCTAAATTGCTTAGAATGTCCAAATACAGCTGAAAGACAGCTTGACAAAATAGGCTAGAAATTGCATGGGGAAATATGTTGAAGCTCAAAGTAGTAAAAGTATTTATTTTTTCAAGCAGTATAAGCAAGAATTTATGCTGGAAAAAGGTAAGAAATTTTTTAGCAGTGAACTTTTTCAATGAGCACCCTATACCATGATATTGCTGGGTCTTTCTCCTGGATTTTAGTGTACACAGCTGGAATTTGCATGAGGAGGTGAGGCGTTTAATCCTTTAATAGCTCAAGGAAGGTGAGC
Source organism: Muscardinus avellanarius (assembly GCF_963383645.1). Lineage (NCBI taxonomy): Eukaryota > Metazoa > Chordata > Mammalia > Rodentia > Gliridae > Muscardinus > Muscardinus avellanarius. The sequence continues at coordinate 86,480,052 of NC_137786.1, read as the reverse complement.
TGACAGGCCTACAGAAGATTGTCATATGGTTGACAGGATTTTTCACATTTTGGCTTCCCACATGGAATTTGTCACTTCTTAGTTTCTCTCTATTCTTTCCTGAAGGGGGCAAATCATCCTTCTAATATTTTCCCAGATATTTTCATGCTGAGAGATGAATGATGTGTGAGGAAATCTTGCCTAAATATAGGACAGAGACATGTTAGGGCATTATTATGGCCAATTTGACTTGGAGTGGTCCAAAGAAAACTAGATATCCTGTGAAATAAGCTACAATAGCACATTTGCTGTACTTAATGGCAGTTTTGTGATGTGTGACCACAGAAGTGAGGAATCTCAGCCTATTTATTAACAAGTTTTAAGCCCAAGGGCTCTGAGTTAGTTCATGAAAAGAAAATTTTAATGTCATAAACTGAACCACACTAAAACAGCTAAAGATTTTTTATGTATAAACTGAAGTAATATTTGGTTGTTTTTTTTTAAAGAATGGCTAGCTATTGTCTAAGAGGTATTGAATTGAAGGAAGATAGAGTTCATTTCAAAGTGTAAAGTTCACATGTGAAGGGAACTAATAAACACTAGGACAGGACATTAGATGGAAATTTGGGCCAAAGGGTCATACAGTCCTTTTATATCTATAAATAATATGCTCTAGACAAAAAAAATAGTTGTCCTAATGTACAATAATGGAACTACACAGATAAAAGAATACTATAAAAATTAGTGGCCGGGTGTGGTGGCGCACTCTTGTAATCCCCACGCTTGGGAGGCAGAGACAGGAGATCAGGCAGGTTCAAAGCTTGCCTTAGCTGGCTTAAAACACCCTGTTTCCAAATAAAAATATTAAAAAATAGGTCTGGGAGTGTAGCCCTGAGGTAGAGGGCTCCTGGGTTCCATCCTCAGTACCACCAAAAAAAATAAATAAATAAATAAATAAAATAAAAATAAATAAATAAATATAAGAATTAGTATATGAGTATAGGAAAACTAGATTATTACATGGGGAAAATATTACATGTGTCTAGAAATACTGTGAAAGAAAATTCCAAAAGTATGAAACACTATATACTGAAGTAAAAAATATGGCAGAAGGAAATGTTGGAGAGTATCTTTATGACATAAAAATATTTTAAATTTCAAAAACACAACCCATAAAGCAAGATACTTATTTAGTTACATAAAATGCAAACATCAAAAAGAAAGGATTTTTAATGAATTTAGAATAAAGAAATGATCAAAGTTTGAGAAGACAGATGTGTTTAGTTCAATTCAAACATTACATAATAGCTGAGGTGGTAGCTCACGCTTGTAATTTCTGCACTTGGGAGGCGGAGACAGGAGGATCATGCAGGTTTGAAGCCAGCCTCACTGGCTTAAGAGACCCTATTTCCAAATTAAAAAAATATTAAATAGGTCTGGGAGTGTAGCCCAAGAAGGGTTCCTTCCCCATTACCACCAAAAACAAAAACGAAAAACAAAAAACAACAATAAACATTACATAATATATACATGTATTGAAATATCACAGGGTACTACATTAATATGTACAATTTTTATGTTTTTTGTGTATCAGAAACAATGTATGCTTATAATTGACTCTCAACTGAATTAATATATAACAGAATAAAAATATATATTAGTATATAACAGAATAGAAAAATATGTTAATAAGAATTTTACAGTAGAAAAAATTTTTAAAGCTAAAATCCATATATATATATATATATACTTATATATACATATTTATAAATATATAAGTGTAGGTTGACAAAATCATTAGTGTATATAGAATTACAAATTTAAAGGTAATTATATATTATGTTATACCTATTAAGTGACAAAACATTTTCAAAAGCTCTATAATATATGTGTTGGGATAGAGATGAACTATTAATTTCTATATAATGTTACTGAGTCTAGGTTATAATACTTTATTTCCTAAGAGAATAAAATTATGCATGATTTATGGTCCAGAATTCCCATTTCTTGTTCTATGGTTCTGAGAATTTTTTACATGTCATCACATAGACATATGTAGATTTTGCATCAATATTTATAAAACTTGAGAATGCATTGCCAAAAGGGTATAAAAGAAAGCAAAGTATATAGGTATACAATGAAGTTATATTCATAGTATAGAAAAAATGGACTAAAAGTGTGAAAAGAAATATGTTCTTTTATCATATGGATAAATGATAGACACATGGATATATAGATGTATAGATAACATATACCACTATGCCATTTAAGTGCATTAAAATATGTGAAACAAATTATATGAATTTGCTAAAATATTCACTTAAAATATACACTAAAATGTTAGTAAAATATTTATTTTACTAACAGAGAAATAGATGAATAAAGAAAATAAGAAAGACATTTGTATGGATTTTAATGATATGCCATGAACTAGTAAGAATATTAACTTGATAATCTGAGATATAGAAAGTAAAATAATAAAATAAAATAATAAATTTATATTTTATTAATAAGACCTATAGACTACTGATGACACAATTGTATGTGATGCTGCATATTTAACTTTTATTAACTCATAACGTTTCCTCAGACTCCTGGAAAGGCACAGAACTTCATATTTCCTCATAAAAGTTCACAAGCATTTGCCTCTAAAGTATAGGTGTTTTTAAAAAATTTATTACAGCTTTGTGATATATATATATATATATATATATATATATATAATGGCAAAAGAGAATTATATCTGAAATTTTTCACTTTGAATCAGTTTTCAACTATGTACTAAAATATTTCAATCACTTTTAAAGAAATTTTAATGGAAGTAAAGTTTAATTTGAAGATAATATGAAACTGCTATAATAGCTTATTAAATAGAAATGATAAAAGAACTAGTGAAGCTTTAAAATTGTAATTAAAAGAGCTGATGTGTGTCTAATGCATTTATTCAGTGTCTTCTAGCAGCACGCTATGATGTTAAAGTTTTTGCCTATATATTATTATTAAATATAAAGTTAAATATAAATTTAACTTTATAATAATATAAATTATTAAATATAAAGTTAAATATAAATTTATTATATTTATAATATATTATAAATATAATATATTATTAAATATAAAGTTAAAGTTTTTGCCTATATATTATTATTATTATTATTATTATTATTATTATTATTACTGAAGGTTCTGTCTTCATTGGTGTCAAAGTCCTGAGCTGTCGTTGTAATTGAACAACCAAAAACAGCAAACTATGTAGTCAGAATACTGGACGTGTGCACACACAGCCTGCTGAAACCCCACAACCCCACCTGTGTCTCTACAGAGGAGTACACAGAGACTGTCCCTACCACAGAACCAAGGATGTGAAGGGGCTGCTAGATGTGGCTTCCGGATAAAAGTGAAACTAGAAGTGACAAAAATAAATTACTAGTTCTATATAGATAGAGGATCTACTCTGTTTTGGGGTACTTTCAAGTTTATCAGAAATTTAAATTCGCAATTCACTGCCTCATAAATGTCTATGAGATAGGTAAAATAGCATTATCTTGATTTTACAAAGGGAGAAATCAGATCTAGAAAGACATTTTTGTAATTATGCTATAGACAACATAGTTCTGACCAATTGAGACCTGGACACAGGCTTTCCGGTTCCAAGTCAGAATCATTTTCTCTAACATGATGTGAAACTTCTATCAGAACACAAGCAACTTCTTCAAGTTATTTCCCAGTTTGAATTAGAAGTAAAATTTTCCTAAGGCCTATCATTGGGGAAATATATCACTTACACCAGAAAAGAAGTGGGCAGGGAGGAAGGATCTGGGATGGAATCACAGAACTTTGGTATAATATATGGTCTGAAGTAGTGGTTAGACACCGTATAGATATTGATTCAATTGAGTTTTATGAGTATGCTCAGTAATTCATGTAGAAGAGGAAATATATGCTTCTAAATAAAATAATACAACTTTGGGAGACTGATCAGTCTTTATAATACTATTAAATAACCATGCAGAAACAGAAAACTTGCAATATACTAAATAATAAATAAAAAATACAAATTAAAAAAATAATGCTAGATTCCTCTACAAATCAGGATAGTGTTTTTATGTCACAATTATGTTAAACAAAATAGATGTCATTTTAAAATGAGTCTATGAGATGAAGATTTGTTTGTAGAGAAACAATTCTAGGTTCTGATAGCAAAAGAAGACACAAATAATTTCTTGAGAATGAAGAGAATTTCATAAATCCCTGCTCAGGGAAACTTCTTATATCTATTACTTGTGATTAATTTGGCTAATGGTAACTAGATTCATGGGTCCACACCTGTAATCCCACTACTTGTGAGGCTAAAACAGGAGGATAGCTGATTTGAGTCCAATGTGGGCTAACATAGTGAGACCTTGTTTCAAAGTAAAAACTAAAAAGTGCTAAGGGTATATATAGGTCAGAGATAGAATGCATCTAGGTTTACTCCCCAGTACATCAAAAAAGCTAATGGCTCCTTCTAGCAACTGCAAACAATCTAGGAGTGAAGAGAGCTAGTTTATAGGCTATCCACAGTTTGGTGTTTATTCTTTCTACTAAATCAGGGTTTTAACAATTGCAGATATTGACACAATAATGAGTTTCCATAAGCAATTTTAAAAAGTAAGATGGAATAGAAAATGAGGAGTACTGTGTATTGCAAATGGCATGCCTACAATTCTATGACATGCTTATTTCAATTGTTTCAAGTATATATTTTGTGTTCACATTTAGAATGCAAAGTTCATGTCTTGTTTCTGAAAATGATTTAAAGCAGATGAATGCAGTGACCTTCATGAGACAATCTAAGAAATGTTGATGAAGGAGAAAGAAACTGAGGTAGACATTTCTTTGAAGCCTCTGACTTTTAAGGATGAAAAAGACCATGGACGTGGATGACCTAAAGGTCAGTTATGGTGGAGAGGACTTGACATTGGTGTATGTAGGAAAAGCCTTGGACTAGTTAGGAATGCTTCTCAGCCCAGTCTTCCCAGGGAAGCCAACTGTCTATAGTCTAGACCAGAAGTCTGTGAACTCTTCTTATATAATACATACATCGTAAGATAAGAATAATTTTTATGTTTTAATATGTGTTAAAAACTCAAAAAATTGTTAGATTTGAAGATCCCATGAGACTGAAAATTCACTATCCATAAACACAGAAAACAGACACATCCGTTGATTTGTGATATCACCTGTGATTTCTTTAGCGCAAAAATGGCAAAGTTGGGTCCCTACAAGTGACACTATATGGATAGCAAAGCCTAAAATATTTATTATCTGATCTTTTAAAGACAATGATATTTTTGATCCCTGGTCTAGGTTGCCTCACATGGATTGTAGTGTGCCACAATGGCTCTCAGAGAAGATTATGAGCCTCTCCTCCCATCTCCACATTTAACAAAATCTTGGTAGCTTGACATCGCCAGGGAAAATATTTATATCATGAAATCAACAAGTACAAATTAGGATACTTTTTTTCACTTGAGATCCATAATATTTATCAATATTCCACTGTATTAAATACATGCTGGACACACTTAAAAGAAATGTGAATTCAGATAGTGTTTGCGATTTTCCATTGATTACCCTTGACCATTCATACTACATATGATTGCTTTTAAGATGAAAGGAGACTATGCAGTTATACACTCCAGTTAAAACAGAAAAACAACCACTAAAAAACCAAAGAAACAAAGAATGCTGGAAGTGTAAGCAATTATTAATGCTATCTCCAGTGGGAAATTGATTCATGATGATCTCATGACAGTGCAGCCTAAAATTTTGAATTCTGATCTTCTCTAGATTTCACATAGTATTGGTGATGTTATCCTCTAAAAATTTTCCAAAATTATAACTTCTTAAAACTGAAACTATGTTCACTCTAATTCTTAATATAAAAAGACTCAATACATATTTTACTTAAATGATTTAAGTAGAATTATCTAGCTATATTTCTTTGATAAGAAAAATTCCTATTAAGGAAGAAATGTACATAAATGCATTATCCTCTTGATACTTTGTGTTTATCACCGCTAAAATTTCAAGTATCTGTAGAAACCTTTAACAAATTGTAAAGTTTGTGCAGTTCCGATCTGAAAACAAAATGTGACATTATTGTCTTCTCTTGAATATGTTCTCAACATAGAAATAGTTGTGCTATTATGGTAGTGGCAAACACATAATATTTTCAGTTAGATATAAATTCAAATTCTGGCCTTGCATTTTACTTTCCTCAAATTTTCATCTTTAAAATGAGATATTATATGAGGGAAATATACCAAGTGCTGTGTGCATGTGTTTTTCTTTCACTTCTCTCTGAACCTCATATGCTGTATACATACAATGCACCTATCAAGTATATTTAAAAATATAAAGTATATTTAAATAAAAGTATAAAGTATATTTAAATAAAATGTACATTTAAAAATATACTTTTATATATGTGTTGTATATATACACCTATATATAAAATATAAAATATAAAAGTATATTATATACTCTTTTTAAAGTAAGAAAGAAAGGAAAAGGAATCCCAAGTAAGTTCCTATGTCTCCAAGGCTTTTGAATTGAACAAAATTCTGTATGGTCTAGGTTGAGAAGCTGACTTTATTCAGATAAATAATTTTGAGGTAGGATAGGAAAAAAAGAAATACATAGAAAATATAACTATAATATAAAATCTTGGTGCTCAAGTTCCTCTTAGCTTACTTTCCAAACCGAGTAAAGAAGAGACTGCCCAGGCTAGTCTCTGACAAATTCCTGAGAACTCTGTAAGTCGTAAATTAACAACTACAACAAAAAAAACATATAGAAAGAAAACAAAATAGTTTATTTACCCTATTTGCTGTTAATAAGACAGACATGATATCTCGAGAAACCTATAATTTAGAGAACTTTCCAGTTTATCTATTGATCAGATGATGGAGACCATGATCATTTTAAGGGTCAGGTCCATGACCAGACCACCAGCTTGTGATTACTGGACTGATGTAATCCTCAAACACCTTCCCATACTCACCCTTTATAAACTTTCTTTTCTTTGTTTCTTTCTTTTTCTTTCTTTCTTTCTTTCTTTCTTTCTTTCTTTCTTTCTTTCTTTCCTTCATTCTTTCTTTCTTTCTTTTTTACTGTACTGGGGATGGAACCCAGAGTCATTCTACCTCTGAGCTATACCCCAACCCCATTTTTTTATTCTTTATTTTGAAATAGTATCTCACTGAGTTGGAAAGGGCCTCACTAAGTAGCTGAGGCTGTTCACTAACCACAGTCCTCCTTTCTCTGTCTCCCAAAAGCTGGGATTACAAGTGTGTGCCACCACGCCCAGCTTGAAATTTCTTTTAAAAAAGAGTAATGAACTCCCCAAGTACGTTTCTCACTCTGGAAATGGCTTACATTATCCCTTGAATGTATATTTCTTATTTTCTGAAATAAATCTCTGTTTCTGACTGGCTTCTACTGAAATTCTTAGTCATGTAAGCCAAGGATTCTGCTGGTCTTGAGTTGCATTAACCTCTTTTCTTCACTGGGAATTTCCCTGAACCCTTCATAGTATCAACCTTTCTCTGAACTTCCTTTTCTACTTGAATAAATGAGGACAATGATAGTAAGTAATTGGAAGTATTATTAATAGCACTAAATAATACAGGTAATACACATGCTAAACATTTAGATTTTTTTTGGTATGTGGTCCTGGGGATGGAACCAGGGCCATTTTACCTCCAAGCTACACCCCTAGCCCTATTTTTTCTTTTTTTTTGAAACAGTGTCTCACTGAGTTTTAAAGGGCCTCATTAAGTAGCTGAGGCTGTCTGAAAATATGATCCTCCTGTCTCACCAGCCTTCCAAATGCTAGGATTACAAGCGAGTGCTACCATGCCCAGCACAGGCGAAACATTTAATAAATACTTCCTTTTTCCATTGTGATCCAGGGCATTTGCATACATGATCATCATCTATCTCACTCTTGGTTCCTATACATGCTAATATTTATTCAGCCATAAGTATTATCTTTGAGAATGTAACTTTTATCTGTTAGGTTTAAAAATAAGATGTTAAACAATAAGCTATCCATTATTCCATTATTTCATGACTATGAGAAACTCCTCTTTTTTTTTTCTTTTTTTTAGGTGGTACTGGGATGGAACCCTTCTACCTCTGGGCTACACTTCCAGACCCATTATTATATTTTTATTTGAAAACAGGGTCTCTTAAACAGCAAGGCTGGCTTCGAACCTGTGCAATCCTCCTGTCTCCACCTCCCAAGTGGGATGATTACAAGCGTGTGCCACCACGCCAGGCTCCTCTTTTTTAATTTACTATTTTTTTTTTTGTTATTGATCTCTTCCCAGCTGACTAACATTTCCTGGAAATTAAAAGAAAGATGGAGCCTTACTATTTGTTAAAGCATGATCTCTGAGCTCTAGATTTTGCTAATGAATGTCTACCTAGACCTTTACAGTTGTATCAGTTTTGTTTCAGCCCACCATAAAATGGTTTTCTCAAATTTGTTCTCTAGTAATTACGGTTGCTGAAAGTATAGGACTGAGATAGTTCTGATTTATGTCTATACCCTAGTATAATTAATTAGAGCTCTTGTTTACTTTTAAATTTATCCTAGATTCACAAATCAATTATATTATTACCCTAATAATAATCGAATAGAAGACAATGGCCATAATTCCTCTGTATCATAAAAATGATAAACAACTTTAGAACTGCTCACACTCATCTAAAGCAAAATGACAGTGAATTTTAATTTCATTGATTTCACAAGATTGGTAATGTGCATTTAAATATACACCTATTTTTATATTTATTAGATTATGTATCTTGGGTTAAGTTTAAAATTGCAAAAGAAAATATTGAATCCAGAGCCAAATTTAGTTGATCATAATAAAATTCACAGTAATCTTTTTCTAAATCATAAGGTTACCTAGTATTTCAACAAATGCATGACTAGTGCCACTGCCTGACACACCCTTCATTTATAAGAATATCAGTTCCATCCTTGCTGACTCTCCTTTAACTCAAGGTTATCCTTGTAATTTGATCTCTCCATTATACCAAAATTACTCTTACCAAGAACATCATCCTCTTCCCTTGATACCAAAAGGATAGCTTTGATATATATCAATGACTGGAACTTTGCTACTAAGAATTATAAATTGCTATGGCTGACAAATTAAAGTCTTAAAATCTAATTACTTCAATTTGTTTTAAGTGCATTAAATTATTATGAAAGGAGCTACTTTGAAATCTCCAAGCACCAGGCTTCTCTTTATATCTAAAGAACAAGTTGCTACTTGTCCTATCTTGCCTCAGGGATATATTTTATTGCATAGAAATCCTTCAAAAGAAATTAGAAAATGAAAGTTCACTTTCAAATTTTCAGTCTTTACCCTTTCGCTGGTGTTTTGGCCACATTGGTGCTGCCTGGTGTGGTGGTGTTGCAAGCTGATTTTTTCTTTTAAATTTTATATGTTGAATAATTTTAAAGTTGCTCTATGTTAATATCATCTGTATTTTCTCTTGGTTTGAATTTGAAGATAAAGACCCTGTAAGAATTCTTTTTATCCTCAATCAACTATCAATAAGACAGGAGCATATATTAACCATATTCACAGCATATGTTAAGAAAAAAATCTTTCTGAATTAGAAATAAGAAACAACTTTAAAAATAAATAAAAACATTTACCTCAATGTTCCAGGTTCAGATGAAATAAAAATTAAGTATGTTGCCTAATTATTATTTTAGCAGTCCTCAAAGACTAAATTATAGAGGGTAGCTTTAAAATATTATAAATAAAATAAACACACCATTATCTTAATAACAAATCAACAAAAGCACATTGTAATCGTTTGACAATTGAGTAAAACAGAATATTTTATCAACAAAAGATAAAAGCATTGGAAAACAACCTGTGTATGAAAAATTTCTTTTTTATGTGACAGTGCTGATTTTATGCTGTTGAAAACAATAATCATAAAAAGGAACCTCAAATATTTTAAGGCATGGAAACTTTTGACAATCTGGGGAAGATTTTAGATTTCTTCTCAAAACAATATTGTAAAAATCATAATATAAAATACACAGTGTATCAATGAGATAGGACTCTCTCAGGTTCAAGGCCAGCTTTAGCAACTTAGTGATGTCTCAGCAACTTAGCAAGACCCTGTATTGTATTAAAACAAAAATATAAAAGGGCTGGTGATATAGCTGAAAGGTAGAACACCTCTACCTTCAAAGTTTCAACCTTTAGTTTCTGCAGTATCAATAAATTATATTAAATTAAATTAAATACAAAGTGTTTTATTTTTTTTATTTTTTTTTAATTAATTTATTTTTTAAATTGGTGCATTGTAGTCATATATCAATCACATTGGAGTACAAGACTTGAGAGGATATACAAGCACACATCATCCAATTAGCCCTCCTGCAGCCCCCGTCCCATTCCCTCCCCCTCCCTCCATCCCACACTTCTTTGGTGATTTACTTTGATACATTTGTTTATGTACCTCCTGCATTTTAAAGAGGCTCCATCCTCCAGTATTACATACCCTCTGATTGGTCACATTAGTTGCTTCACTATAGGGCCCTTTCTATAGCTCAACCTCTTCCTGTTGCCCATTTCCTCCTAGTTATTGCTGATTAAGGGAAGCGTCTGATTTATATTTTCTGCGATATTTCTCTGTGCATGCTGCGTTGCAAGTAACAATCCCACTCTTGATGGTCCCAGTAGTGCCCTGGCTACTCAGTGGACTGATCCAGACCTCGCTGGCTCACGCAGCGGCCTTGCCTCATGGGAGGACCCAGTTCTGGTCTCGCTGGCCCCTGAACCGGTCAAACCCCTAAGCTGGCTTTTGTCCCGACCTTGGAGGACGCAGGAGTGAACTTGCCTCACGCCAGGCTCCGATGCTGGCCATTGGCCCCTGCACCAGTCTAACCCCTTGGCAGGATTCCAGTCCCGGCCTCGGAGGCCCCAACACTGGTAATACCTCACGGCAGGCTCCGATGCCGGCCTCACTGGCCCCAGCACCGGCCTAACCCCTCGGCAGGCTCTTATCCTGGCCTCGAGGCCCCAGTACCGGCCTTGCCTCAAGGCAGGCTCCGGTGCCGGCCTCACTGGCCCCAGCAGTGGCCTAACCCCTCGGCAGGCTCCGATCCCGGCCTCAGAGGCCCCAGTACCGGCCTTGCCTCAAGGCAGGCTCCGATGCCGGCCTCGCTGGCCCCAGCAGCGGCCTAACCCCTCGGCAGGCTCCAATCCCGGCCTCAGAGGCCCCAGCACTGGTCATGCCTCAAGGCAGGCTCCGATGCCGGCCTCGCTGGCCCCAGCACCGGCCTAACCCCTCGGCAGGCTCTTGTCTTGGCCTCGGAGGCCCCAGTACCGGCCTTGCCTCACGGCAGGCTCCGATGCCGGCCTCGCTGGCCCCAGCACCGGCCTAACCCCTCGGCATGCTCCGATCCCGGCCTCGGAGGCCCCAGCACTGGTCATGCCTCACGGCAGGCTCCGCTGCCGGCCTCGTTGGCCCCAGCACCGGCCTAACCCCTCGGCAAGCTCTTATCCTGGCCTCGGAGGCTCCAGTACCGGCCTTGCCTCATGGCAGGCTCCGATGCCGGCCTCGCTGGCCCCAGCACCGGCCTAATCCCTCGGCAGGCTCTTATCCTGGCCTCGAGGCCCCAGTACCGGCCTTGCCTCAAGGCAGGCTCCGATGCCGGCCTCAATGGCCCCAGCACTGGCCTGACCCCTCAGCAGGCTCTTATCCTGGACTCGGAGGCCCCAGTACCGGCCTTGCCTCACGGCAGGCTCCGATGCTGGCCTCGCTGGACGCAGCAGCGGCCTAACCCCTCGGCAGGCTCCGATCCCGGCCTCAGAGGCCCCAGCACTGGTCATGCCTCAAGGCAGGCTCCGATGCCGGCCTCGCTGGCCCCAGCACCGGCCTAACCCCTTGGCAGGCTCTTATCCTGGCCTCGGAGGCCCCAGTACCGGCCTTGCCTCACGGCAGGCTCCGATGCCGGCCTCGCTGGCCCCAGCACCGGCCTAACCCCTCGGCATGCTCCGATCCCGGCCTCGGAGGCCCTAGCACTGGTCATGCCTCACGGCAGGCTCCGCTGCCGGCCTTGTTGGCCCCAGCACCGGCCTAAGCCCTCGGCAAGCTCTTATCCTGGCCTTGGAGGCCCCAGTACCGGCCTTGCCTCACAGCAGGCTCCGATGCCGGCCTCGCTGGCCCCAGCACCGGCCTAACCCCTCGGCAGGCTCTTATCCTGGCCTAGAGGTCCCAGTACCGGACTTGCCTCACGGCAGGCTCCGATGCCGGCCTCACTGGCCCCAGCAGCGGCCTAACCCCTCGGCAGGCTCCGATCCCGGCCTCAGAGGCCCCAGTACCGGCCTTGCCTCACGGCAGGCTCCGATGCCGGCCTCGCTGGCCCCAGCAGCGGTCTAACCCCTCGGCAGGCTCCGATCCCGGCCTCGGAGGCCCCAGCACTGGTCATGCCTCAAGGCAGGCTTCGATGCCGGCCTCGCTGGCCCCAGCACCGGCCTAACCCCTTGGCAGACTCTTATCCTGGCCTCGGAGGCCCCAGTACCGGCCTTGCCTCACGGCAGGCTCCGATGCCGGCCTCGCTGGCCCCAGCACCGGCCTAACCCCTCGGCATGCTCCGATCCCGGCCTCGGAGGCCCCAGCACTGGTCATGCCTCACGGCAGGCTCCGCTGCCGGCCTCGTTGGCCCCAGCAGCGGCCTAACCCCTCGGCAAGCTCTTATCCTGGCCTCGGAGGACCCAGTACCGGCCTTGCCTCACGGCAGGCTCCGATGCCGGCCTCGCTGGCCCCAGCACCGGCCTAATCCCTCGGCAGGCTCTTATCCTGGCCTCGGAGGCCCCAGTACCGGCCTTGCCTCAAGGCAGGCTCCGATGCCGGCCTCGCTGGCCCCAGCACCGGCCTAACCCCTCAGCAGGCTTTTATCCTGGCCTCGGAGGCCCCAGTACCGGCCTTGCCTCACGGCAGGCTCCGATGCCGGCCTCACTGGCCCCAGCAGCGGCCTAACCCCTTGGCAGGCTCCGATCCCGGCCTCAGAGGCCCCAGTACCGGCCTTGCCTCACGGCAGGCTCCGATGCCGGCCTCGCTGGCCCCAGCAGCGGCCTAACCCCTCGGCAGGCTCCGATCCCGGCCTCAGCGGCCCCAGCACTGGTCATGCCTCACGGCAGGCTCCGATGCCGGCCTCGCTGGCCCCAGCACCGGCCTAACCCCTTGGCAGGCTCTTATCCTGGCCTCGGAGGCCCCAGTACCGGCCTTGCCTCACAGCAGGCTCCGATGCCGGCCTCGCTGGCCCCAGCAGCGGCCTAACCCCTTGGCAGGCTCCGATCCCGGCCTCAGTGGCCCCAGTACCGGCCTTGCCTCACGGCAGGCTCCGATGCCGGCCTCGCTGGCCCCAGCAGCGGTCTAACCCCTCGGCAGGCTCCGATCCCGGCCTCGGAGGCCCCAGCACTGGTCATGCCTCAAGGCAGGCTCCGATGCCGGCCTCGCTGGCCCCAGCACCGGCCTAACCCCTTGGCAGACTCTTATCCTGGCCTCGGAGGCCCCAGTACCGGCCTTGCCTCACGGCAGGCTCCGATGCCGGCCTCGCTGGCCCCAGCACCGGCCTAACCCCGCGGCATGCTCCGATCCCGGCCTCGGAGGCCCCAGCACTGGTCATGCCTCACAGCAGGCTCCGCTGCCGGCCTCGTTGGCCCCAGCAGCGGCCTAACCCCTCGGCAAGCTCTTATCCTGGCCTCGGAGGCTCCAGTACCGGCCTTGCCTCACGGCAGGCTCCGATGCCGGCCTCGCTGGCCCCAGCACCGGCCTAATCCCTCGGCAGGCTCTTATCCTGGCCTCGGAGGCCCCAGTACCGGCCTTGCCTCAAGGCAGGCTCCGATGCCGGCCTCGCTGGCCCCAGCACCGGCCTAACCCCTCAGCAGGCTCTTATCCTGGCCTCGGAGGCCCCAGTACCGGCCTTGCCTCACGGCAGGCTCCGATGCCGGCCTCGCTGGCCCCAGCAGTGGCCTAACCCCTCGGCAGGCTCCGATCCCGGCCTCAGCGGCCCCAGCACTGGTCATGCCTCACGGCAGGCTCCGATGCCGGCCTCGCTGGCCCCAGCACCGGCCTAACCCCTTGGCAGACTCTTATCCTGGCCTCGGAGGCCCCAGTACCGGCCTTGCCTCACGGCAGGCTCCGATGCCGGCCTCGCTGGCCCCAGCAGCGGCCTAACCCCTTGGCAGGCTCCGATCCCGGCCTCAGTGGCCCCAGTACCGGCCTTGCCTCATGGCAGGCTCCGATGCCGGCCTCGCTGGCCCCAGCAGCGGCCTAACCCCTCGGCAGGCTCCGATCCCGGCCTCAGCGGCCCCAGCATTGGTCATGCCTCATGGCAGGCTCCGATGCCGGCCTCGCTGGCCCCAGCACCGGCCTAACCCCTCGGCAAGCTCTTGTCCTGGCCTCGGAGGCCCCAGTACCGGCCTTGCCTCACGGCAGGCTCCGATGCCGGCCTCACTGGCCCCAGCAGCGGCCTAACCCCTCGGCAGGCTCCGATCCCGGCCTCGGAGGCCCCAGCAATGGTCATGCCTCAAGGCAGGCTCCAATGCCGGCCTCGCTGGCCCCAGCACCGGCCTAATCCCTCAGCAGGCTCTTATCCTGGCCTCGGAGGCCCCAGCACCGGCCTAACCCCTCGGCAGGCTCTTATCCTGGCCTCGGCGGCCCAAGTACCGGCCTTGCCTCATGGCAGGCTCTGATGCCAGCCTCGCTGGCCCCAGCACCGGCCTAACCCCTCAGCAGGCTCCGGTCCCGTCCTCGGGGGCCCCAACACTGGCCTTGCCTCACGGCAGGCTCCGATGCCGGCCTCGCTGACCCCAGCACCGGCCTAACCCCTCAGCAAGTTCCGGACCCGACCTCGGAGGCCCTAGCACAAGCCTTGCATCATGGCAGGCTCCAATGCCGGCCTCGCTGGCCCCAACATCGGTCTAACCCCTCTGCAGGTTCCAATCCCGGCCACGGAGGCCTCAGTAGTGGCCTTGCCTCACAGCAAGCTCAGATGTCGGCCACTGGCCCCAGCGCCCGCCTAACCCCTCAGCAGGTTCCGATCACTGTCTCTGTGGTTATTATTTCAAAGGTTCCAGTTGTAATGTATCAGATCTCTGCCTCTCCCGAATATTGGCCACTGGCATTGTCACTGACTCCACCGTTTCAAATCCTTCCCAGGCTCTTTTTCCACTCTGAAAGTTGTCCAGTGTTCCTAAGCATGCGTGATGGTAGCATTCGACATTTAGTGTAATTTCTCCAAAAAAATAAAGTTGGTAAGATCCGGTTTCTGCTTCTCCTGAATACAAGTCTCCACCACCATCGCGAAGAACTCTTTCAACACCGCATTTCTCCTTGGTCTCCGCTAAACTCTCTCCTTATATGTGATGTCTGAGATTCTTAACAATATAGAGAAATAGCAGTCCTCTTTCACGGCGAATTTTTCCATAAGTTCCAGTGCATTTAGATAAGTTTTGTCTGCATCTCCAGTGTCCTGGCATCCATAACGGCTTTCTTACCACCTCTCCGATATTTTTCTTTATCTTTTTCTGTTCTGGGCCCGGTTTCTCCAGGGGTCTGGCGTGCTACTCACAGTTCGGCCGGGACCCAGAGTCCCGCGACCCTGGCCCCATCTGGCGTGCCCATCCCGCGACCCCCGCCCAGAACCCAGCGTCTTACTGGGTCCGGTTTCTCCAGGGGTCTGGCGTGCTATGCGCAGTTCGGCAGGGGCCCAGATTCCCGCGACCCGGGCCCCATCTGGCGTGCCCAGCCCGCGACCCCCGCCCAGAACCCAGCGTCTTACTGGGTCAGGTTTCTCCAGGGGTCTGGCGTGCTACGCGCAGTTCGGCAGGGGCCCAGAGTCCCGCGACCCGGGCCCCATTAGGCGTGCCCCGCCCACGACCCCCACCCAGAACCCAGCGTCTTACTGGGCCTGGTTTCTCCAGGGGTCTGGCGTGCTACGCGCAGTTCTGCCTGGGGCCCAGAGTCCCGCGACCAGGGCCCCATCTGGCGTGCCCAGCCCGCGACCCCCGCCCAGAACCCAGCGTCTTACTGGGTCTGGTTTCTCCAGGGGTCTGGCGTGCTACGCGCAGTTCGTGCAGTTCGGCAGGGGCCCAGAGTCCCGCGACCCGGGCCCCTTTAGGCAATACAAAGTGTTTTAAAGAGAACCAAATTCAAATACTGACACAACTGAAATCACAATTTATGATCCCCTTATATGGAATTTGGTAAATGAATAAATTGATTTAACCTCATAAAGGTTCACTGCAAGGCAAATATCTTAGAGTGATGCATGTCAACATAATTGACAGTGAGAGAAATATAAGATGAATTTAATATCTCAAGCATAAAGATGGATAGTGAAGCAATCTTGAAATTATAGAATAATTGTCTTGTCAAAATTAGAATCAGAGGCTTTTAATATCTGTAACAATTTAGGTAGGTTGTTCATTTTATATAATCTGCCTAATTTATCCAGCTATGTATGTCAAATTCTGACTTTTTAAAATTAATGCCCTATTCAATATTTTCTCTTCTAAAACTTCTTCCTGACCTGAGTACAGTAAGAGTTTTATGTCTCTGTCAGTGCTTAAAATGCATTTCTTTACACCTCAATTATAGCACTTTGAATTTTAATTAATGCATTATTTATTTATTTGTCTTGTAGGTTATAAGAATGCTGATCATACCTTACACGTGTTTAGATAAAGATGTTAACTTCTTTAATTTTTTTCTTTTAATTTTTATGAGCAACTTTTAGGATATAAGGTTAATATAAAAAAGTCAATTGCTTTCTTATGTACCACCAATAAGCAACTGGAATATGAAGTAAAAATCAGCATCATTTATATTAGCATAAAAATTCAAATACTAAAGTATACATCTATCAAAATGTAAGTAAAATCTCAAGGAGGAAAACTACAAAACTCTAATAAAAAATTAAAAATAATGAGAAGATAGTCTTTGGATATCTTTGGATAGAAAGACTGAATATTGTCACAATATGAAACTTTTCCAACTTAATATAAAGATTGAATGTAAGTCAGTGAAAATCCTGGCAAGTTACTTGGAAATTAACAATTTTTTCTAAAGTTTATGTTAAAGGACAAAAGGTACAGAGGAACCAAAATAATATTGCAGAGGAGAAAAACAAAAGCAGAGGACTGACACTACTAAACTTCAAGTCTTATTTCAGAGCTACTGCATCCAAGACAGTTTAATATCGGTTGAATAATAACTGAACTGGTCAATGAAACACAATAGAGAACCCAGAAATACATCTGAAGCATATTTAATTTATATTTGAAAGCACAGCAGAGAAAATCCAATGGAGACCTGAAAGTGTTTTTGTTATGTTTTACTAGAAGAACTTGATATTAACCTGAAAAAAAGAAATAAAAGTAGATTCAGAGCTTAGACCTTCTATAAAAATTAATTCAATACCAAATTCAGAAAAAGAAATAAATCCGTCTTTACATCCAGATAGCATGGTCTTATGTTAAACCTTATATAAAACTGTACCAAATAATACTTCAAAATTTATTGAAACAAATGAATTCACAAAAGTTGTAGGATATAAGGATAATATATAAATATCAGTTATATTTCCATATATTAGCAAGGAAAAATCCAAGAATAAAATGTAAACAGCAATCCCACTTCAATAACACCAAAAAGAATAAAATACTTAGGAATAACTTAAAAATAAGTGCAACACTTGAATAATAAAATTAGAAAATATGGATGATACTATTAAATGCAACCTAAACAGTTCCAAATAAAATATTATTAGAATAATAACACTACTCAAATTGTTCAACAGATTAAGCAACATTTAATTTTTTTTGTGATACTGGGGGTGGAACCCAGAGGCTTTTCTCCATCTGGGCTATACTCCCAGAACTATTTTATATTTTATTTGGAAACAGGATCTCACTAAGTTGCTGAGAGCCTCACTAAGTATCTGAGGCTGGCTTTGAACCTGTGCAATCCTCCGTTCTCAGCCTCCCAAGTGCTGGGATCACCACGCATGGCATTAAGCAACATTTAACTCAAAATCTCAGTTGTCTTTCGTTTCTTCAGAAATTTATGAACTAATCCTAAATCATGTGGAAATGCAAGAGACCTACTTAGAATAGTGCAACATTCTTGAAATAATAGTTGCAAGACTCATAGAGTTAAAAAGTGTTAGAAAGAATGTGGGGAAATCAGTCCTCACACATTGTTGATAGAGATATAAAACCACTTTGGAAATCAGTTTAGTAATTCCTACAATGTAAATCCAATATTAATAATATTAACAGTATACCAAAGAGATATGAAAAATAAACCCATTTAAAAACTTGTATACTGATTTTTTTTTTTTTTTTTGGTACATGGGTTCCTGGAAGCCCTTCTACCTCCGGGCTACACTCACAGACCTATTTTTTATATATTTTTTAATTTGAAAACAGGGTCTTTCAAGCCAGCGCAGCTGACTTTGAACCTATGCAATCCTCCTGTCTCCGCCTCCCAAGCGTGGGGATTACAAGTGTATGCCACCACGCCCGGCGTGTATACTAATTTTTATAGCATTATTATTTATAATATACATAAAGTGCATGCAACTAAATGCCATAAACTAATAAATGGACAAATAAAATGTTGTATTTTCATATAACAGAATATTTTTCATTAATGTAAAGAATAAAATAATGACACATGCCACTACACACATGAAACTTATAACGATTAAGCCAAGTGTAAAAGATAGTCACAAAAGGCCACATAACTTACATTGTATGACTTAAATGATATGAAATATATAGTATATGTAATTTTTCATATAAAATATACAGATCAGTAGTTGTCCACAGCTAAGTAAGAGGTTCAATAAATAGGCAATAACTGCTAATGCGTACAAGGTGTCTTTTTAGATAGATAATAAAAATGATTTAAAATTGACTTTGAAAGTGGTGTCACTACTCTGTATATTACTAAAAAGTAATAATATACTTTCAATGGGAGAATCATATGGCATGTGAATTTTATATTAAAACAGCTATTAATATATATAATATACTCACAAAACAAATATATAATATAAAATACTATATAATATATATATATATATATATATATATATATATATATATATATATATATATATATGTAACAGCACTGTTCTTGGTAGTACCAAACTGGAAGCAATTACAAATGTCAATTTTTATAGATTGAATAAATGTCCTGTAAAGACCCATCTGTTAATGGTTTGGTCACCAGCCTGTTGTACTATTGGGAGGTGGTGGAATATTGAGGTGTGCACAAGTGGAAGGAAGGTATCACTGAGGGTTTGCACTTTAAGGGGAACTGGAACCCAAGCCCTTTACTAGCTTTCTCTTTCCTTTATAGTGTCAGGGAGGTGAGCAGTTTCTTCTGCCGCAAGCTCCTATGAAGATCGGCTGTCTTGTCACATACCCCAAAGGGTCAAGTGACCATAGAATGAAATCTTTGAAAACATGAGCCAAAATAAATCTTTCTCTTCTTAAGTTGATTATTTCAGGGATTTTGCAAGTGACAAAAAGCTGACTAGCATATCAATTTCTATACACCACATAAAAAATGTTTTGGAGGTATATAACGGAAAACTGTATTAGTACAAAAATAAAATAGTTACAAATATATGGAATGATGCAGATAAAACTCACAAATATAATGCTTAATAAAAAATAATAGAGTACATATTGAGTGAGTCCTCTTATAAAAGAAGAAAATAATCATAATATTTGTACTATATTTAACTTCCTTCCAAGAGTAGACACTTAGTATTGAGAGAGGGAGAGAGCAAAGTCTCTTGTAGGGGCCAGAAGCAAGAGAGAACAAGCAAAGGGATTGGAAAACTCAAGCATAATCTCTAAGACCACACCCCCAAGTACCTACCTTCTCAAGCCACACCCCATTGGCCTAGGTTACCACCCAGATCAATCCATTTACCTACTGATGAGATTACAACACTTATGATTTAACTGTATCAACCCTGAGCTCTTCAGGGGATATTCTATGTCTGGTCACAATAGACATTGATGAGATTTTAACCTTCCTGGTGAAGCTGATTCTTGCTCTGGATAGTGTTGACATTAAAATTTACTGAGCACTATTTTCTCTATTACGCTTTATTGAAAGTTTGATATGTTTTCTATAAAAAGAAATAAAATTTTAGCATACCCTTCATAAATAAACTGCAAGTAAACATTTTATTTTAGATAAAATTTTCAAAATAAAATATTTAGCTCCAGTTGTAAAAAAAGCTTATTTCTCAAAAATGCTAAATCAATATTATATCACAGTGTAGGGCTTGAAAATAAATTGTTCAGATATATATATCATTTGTAAGGGATATGTTGTCTTGCAATATGCATTATATAACTGAATGCATAGCTTCAGAGTAGGTCAAATGGTCATTAAGTCAATGAGTAAGTAACCAAGTACATTTCTCTCCTAAGCTGGGCGACCCTTTGAACACAAAATAATTATACTCCCCTTCCTTAAGCTTATCTTGTAGAGAATATAAATTTCTGCAACATAAATTGAGACTATACATTTTAATCTAGAATGTTAATTATATTTGTCAACTAAGTAAAATATGATAGACTGAAATTCATCAAGAAAAATTTTATAATGCTAAATTTGACTTTAGTATTGATGTTTTGTTTTGCAACAAGCCTTGGGAAGTATAAAATTTTCCTACTACACAAAAATGAGAATATTATTTTAATAAATAATAGCTCATGTGCATAATAAATTTTTAAAAGATTAGAATAAATGAAAATGATGAGGGTAGATAAAAAGTTATCGGATAGAAGTACTGGATGAATGAAGAACTGATGAATTTTATAAATGCCTTTAGAATAGTTTATGACAAATAAGCTGAGGGAAAATATCCCTTAAGACAAGGATTATAAAATATTATCTGTTCATGATATTTAAGAATTTTCAGAGATATAATAAAATAATATGTCAATCAGATAGAATGTTTATCACTCAATACATAAAGAACAGAAAAAGGATTAGGAACAGTAACTAAGCCTTAATATGTTATGGAAAGTATATCAGGCATAATAACTATGGCACAATTAAAAGGAAAGAAAAATATAATAAAAGAAAATGAATTTAAAATAATCATTTTTCTAATTTTGTGCCAACTTTTAAAGTAATAGTCATAACCTACAAGGAATAATAAAGAATAACAGGGTGTTCTCTTTTTTTTTTACCTTAAATCTTATTTAAGCAACAGAAAGACCAAGCTGTTTAACATTGAGTGTAATGTATAATTAATAGATTAGGCAATTTTCTGCTTTATCTAATTAAATGAGCCAGAGGTTCTCTAGTCTCTATTGTAGATTTAATTTGAGTCACTCTTAGAGATAATTTTAAAAGCTCTAAAACTTAGGCCTAAAATCACACCAGGTAGATTAACTCTGTAGAAATATTAAAGAAAATAGGTATACTTAAAATAAAAATCAGTGAAACAAGCCTTATTTTTATCCCATCTTACAGATAAGGCTATTGTGGCTCAGAGTAGTTCAACATTAGAAGATTAAGTGAACCAGTAAACATATTTGTGGGACCTGAATTGGAGATTTAAAGGGAAGACCTGAGAAGCCAGGTAATATATGGCAGGTCCAGAATTTCTGAAAGCAGGCCCAAATGGGGTGCTTTATAAAGTTGTGAGGGGGAAGCCAAGATGGTAAGGAAACACCCCTAGATTTAGAAATGCCAGAAATGTGGAACAATTATGAGAAGAGACTGCTAGCATTAAGCCTTGGAGCTGGGCTGGTAGAGGTAGTAACCACCCATTGTTTTTTATTTATTTATTTTGTATAAGTGGAACATATTGAGAGTGGTGCACATTTAGATTGTGCTTCGTGCACTTCTCCCTCCATCCCCCCCCCATAGAGAGTGTCCAGGTTAATCATGTTGTATATATGCTATTACACATATTCGTATGTAGCTCCTCCACTGAACAACCTCAGCTTTCTTCCTCTCCTATCCTTCCATTCAAGCTTTGTTGATATTTCCCCTCCAGCATCTGGAGTCCCTCTGGTATTACCACTACTCCCTGGCTTGGACATATTAGAGAAAACATATGTCCCTTCTCTTTCTGTGCTTGACTAGTCTCACTTAACACAATGTTCTCTAGTTCCTTCCATTTTCTTGCAAATGCTATTATTTTATTTTTCTTTATAGCTGAATAGAATTCCATTGTGTGTATTTCCCATAATTTTGCAATCCATTCATCTGTTGATGAAGATCTAGGTTCGTTAGCTATTACAAACTGTGCTGGCATGAACATGGGTATGCACATGTTAACATAATTCTCTGATTTCAACCTCTTTGGAAAGATACCCAGGAGTGGTATAGCTGGATCAAATGGCGGATCTAGTCCCAGTTTTCTAAGAAATCTCCATACTGATCTCCATAGTGGCTGAACTATTTTGCACTCCCACCAACAGTGTAAAAGAGTTCCTTTTACCCCACGTCCTCGCCAGCAATTGCTGTTGTTTTCTTTATGTTTGCCACTCTTATTGGGGTTAGATGGGATCTCAGCATAGTTTTGATTTGCTTCTCCCTTATGGCTAGTGATGTTGAGCATCTTTTCATATATCTATTGGCCAGTTGTATCTCTTCTTTTGTGAAATATCTATTCATTTCAGTTGCCCATTTCTTGATTGGGTAACCACCCACTGTAAACAACCAGGCCACAGGGACAGGGCTGCTAAGGCCCTTTGAGGATTGAATTTCACCACCATGTACCCCCCATGCCAAAAATGGAACCCCAGGATTAAATACTTGCCCAACCAGATCTTGTTATTGTTTTGGCCTTATCCCTTTCTAATGCTCTCTTCCTCCCTTTAAGAATGCAAATGTTTACTATTTGTCATTGTATATTGGATGATGTAACTTGCTTTTAATTATTATTATGTTTTTCCTTTACGGGGGCTTATAGGAGTTCACACTAAGTCTCATAGGTGACTTTGAACTTGGGCCTTTTCAGCAATGTTGGCACTATTAAGACTGCGGGAGGGCCGGGGTGCATGGCACATGCTTGTAATCCCAGCATTCAGGAGGCAGGGACTGGAGGACTGCAGATCACAGAAAGCCTCAGCTACTTAGTAAGAGTTTTCACAACTCAGTGAGACCCTGTTTCAAAAAATATAAAGACTAAAAAATTAGACTGAAGGTATAGATCAGAAATAGAATGTCCTGGATTCCATCCCAAATACTGGGGAAAAAAAAGACTGGGAACTCTTGGAGAGGACTAAATGTATCTTGAATTCTGAAACGAACATGAGATTTTTAGGGGTGAGGGGTGGAATGTTTTGGTTAAATATATAATGATCCCTTGAAGAGCTCATAAATTGGAGCGCAGAATTAATGTGCTTGAATCAAAGTTTGTAATCCCAGTAGTAATGGATGAATCCATTACAATGGATTTATTTGGGTGGTAGCCTAGGCTGGTAAGGTACAGCTGAAGAAGGTGGGTCCCTGAAGGTGTGGCCTTGGGATTATATACTTTTCTCCTCCCACTTCTCTTTCTCTTGCCTCCTATCTCTATGATGTGAGGATGAGAACCCAGGTGCTCTCCCTTACTCTGCTTCCTGCCACCGTGCCCTGAGATCTAGAACCCAACTTCACAAGGAATGAACCCCAATATCTCCAAGGAAAACTTCAGCTAATCTTTATTCCTCTAAGTTGTGTGGTCAGGTCTTTGAAGTATGGCTGTGACAGTGCTGACGGATACACAGGCAAAAACCACATGCCCAGTTGTATAGTGATATTTAGGATTATAGAGAAGAGTACTTACTAAAGGACTGGAGCTCCCTTTCTACAAAATCTGATTTTAGACAAGAGGACTTATTTTAAGGCTTGGTGGTATTTTAAGAAATTCAAATGAGGAAGATAAAAATCTGACCTCACAAATCCCAGAAAGTGGGAGTTGGCTAGTCTTTCTCTCTGTTTTGGAGACATGTTGTCCCTTCTTGCTGCATCCTGGCTCAAGCTGGCTCTGAAAATGATCTTTTAGTTTTTAACGTGAAGATTTTTTGCATAGTTCAAGATTCTGCTGACTACCAGACACTCTTCTTTACCTTTCTTGCCTTATGTTTTTCCATCACAATAATACTGTTTTTATACTGTATTTTCTCCTTGCCTACTTATTTATTATTATTCCTACTGAATAAAAAGTATCATGAAGACAGAACTTTTCATGTGTATTGTTTGGTTGTCTACTGTGCTTCGAATATTTGCATAGTAGTTGACATATATAAACCTTCAAAACATACGCAGTGAATAAATGAATGAATGAATGAATGAATGAATGAATGATTAGATGACTTCTTGAAAACTTAAGCTTTCGTTCTGGTGATTTTAGATTTGCTCCCTGTACAGAGTCAACTGTTTATAATATTTAGAATTTGATCAGTGAATCAATTCAAGCTCACTTTTCAGAATCTTTCTTATAGCTTAAAATCAAGCTATGTATTCACTTTTTCATAGGCCACAGAAATATTTTTTATTTTATGATACAGGTAGTATCTCTAAGGTCTTAATTTCAAGGTTATTGAAAAGAGGTGGCATCAAGATAAAGTGGAAAGATTGATATATTTGAGATTAGAGCACTATGGAGCTGTGATCTCTACACTGCTACTTTTGACTAGGTGACCTTGAGCTCTTGGACTTGTAGAATAGAGGTGAAATAAACCTAATGTAGTTGTTTATGTTAAGTAATAGGTAAAAAATAATGTAAAATAGAGTTTATTCTAAAATTGTACTAAATTAAAATGTTTTGAGACATATTATATTTGAAAGTTGAAATTGTTACTATAGCCTATAAAAATGAACCTTGTCCATTGCTATTAGAGTTGGAGGCTATTACAAATAAACTGCTAAGATCATTCATGTACATCCTTTATGGATATCTGCTGTCACTCCCTTTGAATAATACATGAATATAGTGGCTGAATCTTATATTCGGTGTATGTTTAACTTTTTTAGAAAATGTCAAACTCATTCACACATTTATTTTAGCATGTTACATTATACAAAACAGTGCACAAAAGATCTAGATTCTCTTCCTAGGGGTCAATATTTCTAATGTCTACTTTAAAAAAAATTACTATTATGAAAGTCATGTCATATCATCTCATGTTTCTAATTTGCATTTACCCAATAACTAGTGATGTTGAACATTTTATTCTTGGGAGAATTTGTCATCCATATATTTTCTCTGGTGAAAGGTCAATTCGTGTGTTTTGATCATTTTCTGTGTTGAATTATTGAGTTTTGAGAAGTCATTATGTATTCTGAATAAGTCCTTATCATATATTATTTGAAATTATTTTTCACATTTTATCACTTGGCTTTGTATTTTAGTTGTGCTTGCAAGATAATATTTTTAATTTTAAAGGCATCAAATGTTTCATTTTTGATAGTGGTATTGACATCATTACTAAGAAATATATGCCTAAACGAAGATCACAAAATAGTTCTTCTGTGGTTTCTTTAGAAATCTTATAGTGTTTATTTAATCTGTAATAAATTTTAAGTTAATGTTTGAATATGGTATGTGATATAAACTAAAATTCAACATTTTTTCATATGGAATTCCAGTTGTTCCTGCATCATTTACTAAAAAAAAAAAAAAAAAAAAAACATCATTTTCCTTTGAACTACCCTTGTACTTATGTTGAGAACAAGTTTCCAAATATCTGTGTGATGGGGTGTGTCTATACAGCGCTTAAGGAGATTCGGCCTGAGCGGCCTACTGCCTAAGGCAAAACTTTAAGTAAAGTGATTCAGCAAAAAAGGGTCAAGATGGCGCCTGGAGGAAGCTAGGAAGGCGTGGTTTCCCCATTCATTATGGGTGGGGAGACTGAGCAGTTTTTCCCTTTCTACCTTTAAAGGAGCTTTCCACACACATGAATGGCTCATGTATTGGCCTGGGATTGGCTGTAAACTATGTGCTAGTGATCTTTATCCCGGATAGGCTAGGCTATTTCTCATGGAAATTCCCCTCGTGGCTTGCTGCTATATAAAGAACCTCTTGGAGAGAAATAAATGAGATCTCGCTTGACTTGACTCCCGGCTCGTGGGTTTGTGTTCAAGTCGTAGGTACTCATCATCTCGCCAAGCCCCGTCAGCTGTCGGGCTGGATTCCCGACATCTGTGCATCTATTTCTTGACTCTATAATGTTCACAACATCAATCTTCAGTCTTTCTCTCAATATAAAATTTAATTATTTTAGTTTTATAATACTTGAAGTTGGTTAGTGTTCTTTTCAAATTTAATTCATATTTTTCAAAGTTATTTTGGATATCCTAGATTCTCTACACTTTTATATAAATTTTAGAATAAATTCATGAATTTGTACTAAAATCTTATTTTGATTTGGTTTGTATGATGAATCTATAATTCACTTTACAGAGAATTGATGTTTTTAACATCGAGCCTTTCAATCAATGAACTTGTTAGATCCATCCATCTATCTAGGTTTTGTAACATTTCTTACAGAATTTCATTTTGCAGTTTTCATGTGTAGGTTTCTTACATTTTGTAGCATACATGTACTACAAAATAGTTCATGCTTTATATGCTACATTAACTAATACTTTTTTTGTGTGTGTGTAGTACTAGGTCTTGAACTCAGGGATGTTCTACCTCTAAGGTATACCTCAGACCTTCTTTTATTTTGAAACAGTGTGTTACTAATTTACCACACACATATCTCAGACTCCCAAGTACTGGGATTAAAAATTCACCCAGTTAAAAACTAATTGTTAAATTTAAATTTACACCAGTAATGAGTGAAAATATAATTAATTTTTGTGTGTGTGCCTGGACCTTGGGATGGAACCCAGGGACATGTGACCTCTGAGCTACACCCCCTGCCCTATTTTTTATTCTTTATTTTGAAACCAGGTCTCACTGAGTTGCAGAGGACTCACTAAGTAGCTGAGGCTGTCTGCAAACCGTGATCCTCCGGTCTCAGCCTCCTGAATGCTGGGATTACAAGCGTGCGCCACCACTCCCGGCTAATATTTTTATTCCAAATACTGTTGAATACTGTTTATTCCAAATACTGTCTATTATTATTAAAGCTTTTTGTAGATTCCATTGTCTGAAAAAAGGTGGTCTTATTTCTTATAATATTTTTCAGACTTGATGCCTTTTTGTTAGCTTGATAATGACATCAAAGGAAAACTGACACCTACATTTGGGTTTTTAGTATTTTTGTTTCAGTTTTTGTGGTCAGGATTAACTATCTTGTGCTTTTTTATTTCAGTTTTTGTACTGGGGCTTGAACTCAGGCCTCTTTCACTGAGCTACATCCTTAGCCCTTTTTACTTTTTATTTTGAGAAAGACTCTCACTGAATTTCCCACTCTAACCTCACACTTGGGATCCTGAGTAGCTGGTATTACAGTCACTCATGCCCAGCTTATTTAAGTGCATTTTTAATTATCTCCAAGGCAAGCAGTGTTAGCTTGCTAAAGACTAGGAGACTTACTATAAGAAAAGAACTCCTTTGTCTCAGTGAAACCACCAAAGCCCTGCTTCCTTTGCCCTTTGGGTATAGTGATATTTAGACCACACAGCAACCAGATCAGATAGAATCTGTGCTCATTCATCTTCCTGTCCCTTTTTTTTCTCTTATCAGTGCACAAATTCTAAACCATGGCACCACTGGGCCATCTTTGCTCTAAAATTCTTGTGCTGGGATTTCATGTTCTTATATAAGAAATATTCATCCACTTAGAGCATACAGCCCGTTTCTTACTGGCTTCAGAGAAAAGTTCAAAAATTTATTTGACAGTGAATAATCTAAGTATCATCCTGATTTAAACATCCAACACCAGCTTTACTTGTCTCCTTTTCTACTTTGTTTCCTCTACAATATATGTTCCCCTATGTGTGGAAAGGATAAAAAAATTGAACACATTTTAGTTAAAAACATATAGCCACGCTTGTAATCCGGGTGGCTGAGACTGGAGGATCGCGGTTCACAGACAACCTCAGCTACTTAGGCCCTCCGCACCTTAGTGAGACCCTGTTTCAAAATAAAGAATAAAAAAATAGGGGAGGGGGTATATCTCGGAGGTCAAATACCTCTGGGTTCCATCCCCAGGCCCACAAAAATAAATAAATAAATTAATTATTTAATATGATAAAATAAAAACATGTAATTTTTTCTAAATTGTAACTGCGTTTATATATATTTTCTTCCTGTTTGTATTTTTATTAAAGTTACTATGTTCTGTGAATGTTCCCAAAAATCACAAAGGAAATATGAATGCTAAGGAACATTGTTATAGGAAAATTTCTATCTTGTATTTAATACACCATTTCCTGATAAGGTACTTACACATATCTTTAAGTTGAGTTATAGCCCAGTATGTTACTTAATTCATAGAATATTAGAAAATTAGAAATAAAAATTAGAACAGATAGACCTTAAAAATTTAAATAAAATGCCCTTCTGAAAATTTGAAGCTAAAATGTTTGTTAAAATAAAAGTCTAAAATAATAATTACATGTATAGTTATATACACACATATATAAAATCTACATATATGTATTATTTGTCATTTTTATTGAATACTGATCATAATACTTTTATAATTTTACTTCTTATATTTATTATATACAAATATGCTATTATTTGAAAATTTTGAAAGTATCATATATTTACAATGTATTTATTTTATTCATAATTGACAATACACTGAGAGCATTTCCCCATGACATTAAATATTCTTAGAGTATATCTTTAATTGATGAATTTGGATATGATATTATTTATTGAAAGTATGTATTAAATTCTTCCTGCTTGTCAAGATTTAGGTTATGAACAGTTTTCTGTGTGTGGGGATATTAGATATTGAACCCAAGGACATTTCAATTATCAACTACAACCTCAGCCCTTTTTCTTTACTATTTTTCTATTTTGAACCAGAATCTTGCTAAATTACTAAGGCTAACCTCCGAGCTACGATACTCTTGTCTCAGCCTCCCAAATACTAGAATTAGAATTGTGTGCCACCAAGTCTAGGTAACAGTCTTCTATTATAAACTAGATACATCACATTGAAAAAGAAAAAAATCAAATCTACAGCATATTTTAATTCTCTAAAATATGATTGTGTGTGTGTAATATTATGTTTTCTGTAAAAGAAATTTGTTTCTCTTGTGAAATTGGCCTATTGTCATCAAATTAAATCAGACTTCTTTTGAAGGTTTGATTTAATCTATAAATTTTTACTGCTGAAGTTTCACAAAATAATTTGACTTCGCAGTCCATGTTTGAAAGTATTTATTAAATTATGACCCATTTCAACCTTTGTCATTCTTTACTATTTATTTTGCTGCAATTAAATTCTCACATAATTGAAAATGTGCAATAACAAGGAAGTAAGATATTAGACCAATTAAAACTAATATAAACAAATATTCAATATTCATCCCAAGCATAAAAATACTTATGAGATCTAATTGGGCTCAATTCCTAATTAGATCTTAAAGCTCATCTTCTTAACTATATTCTGACAACTTTCAATGACATTTTTAGATGGTTGTTGCCATGGTGTTTCATATTAATTAGCATTGTTGTTTTCTAGTTTAGTTCTTCACTTATGAATTTGTGAGTCTACTGACTTCATATGCATTTTATTCCCATATTATCAAATGACTTTTGAGTAAGTTTTTAAATTATCTTCTTTCTTCCTTAATTAAATGCTTGCTGCTGAAAAGCAGCATAATTTACATATATTCTATATGCTTGTTGAACTTCCTATGCAAGTTTTTCTTAAATAATACTAAAGATAATGATCTAATACTCAAGCTTTCTTTCAAGTCCTTTATATCCTTCTTTGTACTTTTATTCAACTAATATTCCTTATACTAAAAGACAATGACAAATGATA
Organism: Muscardinus avellanarius; assembly: GCF_963383645.1. NCBI lineage: Eukaryota > Metazoa > Chordata > Mammalia > Rodentia > Gliridae > Muscardinus > Muscardinus avellanarius. Next base: position 86,450,041 of record NC_137786.1, on the reverse strand, counting down.
ACTCAGAAGATTTTACAAATTTAAATTATTTTCTAAAGTTATACTTAATACAGTCATTAAACTTTGAAGAAGTATTGAAGCTTTAATAAATCATATAAATTCTGAAAGTTAAAATCATATATATATCTACTATTTTGAGCCCAATAATAGGGAGAAAAATAAAATGGACAAAAATAATCATTAATTATCAATGATAATATGATGCATCAATATATTTTGAAATCTAAATTATTCCTTTTATTATATCACTTCCAAATACATATAATTTTGCTTTATCAATGTAATTTATTGATATTGATTTACTCATATTTTTCTGAACTAATCAAACATTCATTAAATACTGTATGTGTCCTGTTATAATTTGGATTTAGAATGTTCCCCAGATCTGATGCAGTAGACAAGACAGCCACGTTGGAGGCAGGACTTGATTGCTGAAGTAAAGTCTATAGGGTGTGGCCTTGGGGACTGTCTCTCACATTCTTCCTTTGCTCTCTCTGCTTCCTACCAGGATGCGCTGAGGAGATGCAGATGTGGAAGAAGCTGGCCCTAAAATGAACTATGACCTCTGAACTTCTCCAGATCTGTAAGGAAATAAAATCTTCCTTCCTCTAAGTTCTACACAGGTATTCTATCACAGCGGTGAGAATGTAGACTACAATCTGATGAAGTAGAAAACAAGGTGAACAATTGACTACATTCTAGAAATGTTCCATTCTAGAAATTTAACCTATCCGGGCATGCTTGTAATCCCAGAATCAGGAGGCTGAGACCAAAGCATTACGGTTCAAAGACAGCCTCAGCTGCTTGGTGAGGTCCTTTGCAACTCTGTGAAACCCTAATTCAAAATAAAGAATAAAAAATAGGACTGGGGGTGTACCTCGGAGGTAGAATGCCCCTGGGTTCAATCCTCAGTACTGCAAAAAAAAAAAAAAAAGAAAAGAAAAGAAAAGAAAAGAAAAAGAAAAAGAAAAAGAAAAAGAAATATCATCTGCCTAATTTTTAATGTTTTAATGATACTTTAAGTTTCATCGTAAATGTTACTTTATCTAGAAACTCTTCCTTAAGTAATACTTCTTATTTCCAACTGTATTAGAGGACATTGCTAGGCATATCTTTAACATTCCATTCTTTTTTATTGTACCCTTAACAAACTTTATTATAAATGCTCATATGAAAATTAAAACCCATGACTCTAAGATGTGGGATGGAAGATATAAGTGTTCTCAATCTAGCACTGATGTCTTTTGTCCCTAGCACAATGCATGACATACATGTTAAACATTATGTTAGTTGGAAACATGAACAGGGGAAAAGGGAGGAAAAGAGAGAATAAAAGAATTGGAAACAAGAGATAAGAGGAATAAAAGAAGAAAGGGAGGGAGAAAGACTACTTTTGTATTTAAGCCCTCACTTAAGGACAAAATTTAATAGCATTGTCAATTTATCTCCAGATAAAACTAATATATAATATATAATATATATATGACTAATTTAAAACTAATTTATATATATAATATATATTTATATTTTCTATATTAGATAAGACTAATTTATATAAATAATTATATATAATTATATATATAATGGTGAGGAGATGAAGATATTAAAATTCATAAAATAATCACCCACTCTTGATTTAATATGCTGCAGTAAGAGTGGTAGAGACAACCATACACACATGTACATAAAAACTAACTCTACTTTCATTTTTTTACAAATGACTTTGAAGAGTTTGATAAAGGCTTAGTAAACTTTAGATAAAGATGTCTATCTTTTTATATCAGTCAAATAGCTGACCAAAAAGCAGGAAAATTTTAAAATGCTAAGTATTAAAATAAACTCTATGAGATACTTCATAGAAAGAGCCAAGTCATTTTTATATAACAAATTTAATATGAAAATTTAGAGCAAATATTTTCAACAGTGAGAAATATGTACATATTTATGGCACAATGCCCATTTAAATTTAAAATGGGCTTCATTTTCTCTTTTGTGATTCTTTTTTGAAATTATACTTTCAATATTTTCTACAGTTTACTTGCATATTTATCCTTAGAATAAATATAGACAATATGCAGCTGAACTTAGCATAAAATAATACCAAAGTATCGTGGCACTTTTTATTTAAACAAATCAATAACTATATTTTGTTCAACAAATATTTGTGGAAAGAATTGTTATATATTGAATATTTATATTAAGTATATATTGAATTATGTACTACTAAAAAGAGTTTTTTCAAATTGATTGAATATAGAATTGTCTTGCTTTTTTCTATTTAGCTGATATTATTTATATTTGCGCTATATTATCTTTTGGAAATTGTTAATGTTAAAAAATGATATATCTGCATCAAAAATTTATGTATTTGATAGGATTTTAAGTGTGTTGATGCATACATTCTGGATATTACTTATTTCATAATTTTTAAGAAAAAACTTATTTTTATAATCTGAAAATAAAGTTTTCATTTATTCCTACTTGGATTTTTGCTTGTTTTCTGGCATGACAATATTCTTTTATCTGTTGGTTAGAGGATTTTTATACTACCTGTTTATTTTCATTATTTTTATTTATATTATGTATATATCTACATTTCACCACCTTATGAATTATGTTTTTATAATAAAGTACTTTTTAAACAAAGAAAGTACTTAAAAATAAAAAATACTGTGTTACCATTATTCAGCAATGCTTAATTCCAGTATATAAAAATATAGCTGACTATTAATTTGATTCAGAGGAGGGAAGGATTTTGAACGCAACTTGACAAATTAATATGTCTGAGCTATAAATATACTATCTGGATTTCATTTATATGTTGAAATTTTAATCATTAGTCTATGCTTAAACTAGATCATTCTGTATTTAGTTACTAGAGTTTGGAAAATTAAAATATGAAATTAGAAAGATATAATCATTGCCAATAAATCTTTTATTTTTACTGACTGACAGGGAGACCATTTACGGTGCTAAAAAGAGTTGCTTTCAAGCTCTGAGACACATCTTTTGAATTAATATTAGTGCAATTGTGGCAGTAAATGGTTCAAAGTGCACCTAATGCATTCAGAGTTCACCCAATCTTTTGCATTCCAGTCTGACCCGCATCATATTTATTGGGCTATAATGACTGTGGATAACAACAAATTCAGGATGTTTCTGGAAAGGAAAAATCTCCCCCATTAATAATGCAGTTTTTGAGCATTAAAGTGCTGTCACCATGCTAGTTTATGACATGATAAAAGTGGTAAAGAACATTGCTATACAACTGTAGGGTACATTTGGCCTTAAGTGTCTTTTAAATACTAAAGATAAACAGGCATAAAATGAAGAGTAAGACAGCTTTTGTAAAGGCAAAACAAGAGAAAATATATGTTCTAAGGTTGAAAAAAAAAGTGTACGCATGTGTTAAGTGTGCGTGTGAGCAAGTGTGCACGTTCATATAGTATACATATTCTGAGTTCATGTATATATCTGTGTGTTTGGAAATAGGTGTGTGTTCCTGTATGTCTTTATGTTCCTGTGTACATGTACATACATATGTGTATAAATGTAGCTTCTAGATTTCCCAGTTTGTACTTGAAAGTGCTAATGATAGATAGTAAGTGGGTGGGAGGAAATACAGAGATGTGTTGTCAGGATGTGAATATTTATGTGAACAATGGTGTTAGTTCAACTTCAACACCAGCAGTATACCCTTCAAGATCTATACTACATTGTAGCTCAATGATGATTTCCCTCAGAGAAATTATGTACTTAAGGGAAATATGAGTTTTGAGAGCTGTGTCTGATAGTTTTCTATTGCTTTGTCACAAATTACCGCATTTGATGTCTTAGAATGTTCCACATTTATTTGTTTTTCTGTTTATCTGCTGCACAGAAATAGATGCTCAGGATCTCACAAGAGTACACTCAAGGTCTCCTCTGGGCTGCTTTAACATCAGTAAGATTTATTAGGGAAGAATTTGCTTTCAAGCTTATTCAGGTTTTGGCAAGTTCTGTCTCCTTCCCGCTCCAAGATTGAGGAAGCTGTTTTCCAGCTGGGCAGTACCTGGGTTGACTCAGTTCTAGAACCTCGCCCACAACATAGTGCCCTGTGTCCCTCTCCACACCAAGTCACAGCATGAGTACTTTAAAGAGAATCTCTATCTGCAGGAGAAGCCCAGTAGTTCATTGTAGGAATTTTGTCCGATTAATCAGTGCCACTAAGGATAATCTTTCTTTCAATTAACTAAAAATCAACTTGTTAAATTAAAATTCAACCTGAATTTCACCTGTAAATTTCAATTCTCTTTGCTATAAAATATAGGCTGATGATAGGAGTACCATCCCATCATGTTCATAGTTCTCACCATAGCCCAGTGAGGCTTTTTCCAGGTTAGTGGCATAAACAGTAGCAGTCCATAACTTTTCTAAATATATATATATATATTGGCTTTAAATCTAATATCTAATGAAAGTGATGGGAAGAATGTATGACTATGAAGGCAGAGATGGGACTAATTTAGCTGCAAGGAAAGGAGGAGTTCCTAAAGTCACCAGAAGCAGGGAGCAGAGGGAGGTGAGATTTTTCCTCTAAAGCTTTCAGAAGGATGTGACTGATACCTTGATGGGGGGCTAAAAATGAAAAGGGCTGGTAGTGTAGCTAGGAGGTAGAATGCTATTGAGCTCAAATCCCAGTGCACAAAGGAAAAAAAATATTTGTTTTTGCTTCCCTATGTCTGCTATAGTACACTACCATTAAGTCTATTGTCTTAAATCACAGTAGCAGTCCATAATTTTCCAAGCTATAAGATTTATCTTTACCCAGTTTGTTACTTCAATAACCAGGAATATAATTTGCTTAGATTAAAAAAAATTCCCATTTTATTACCTCATTCTAACTCTTTTACTTTTTCTCTATCCTTTTGCTTAATCTCTTGATTTTTTCATTGTGACTTTTCATATTTAAAAAAGACTATTAAACATAAGTACTAAGTGTGACTGTGACTTAGTTTTCCTGTAACCACGTCACTGTTTCTGTGCACTGTACCTACAGAAGCAACATGAAGAGAAGAGAGACGTTAATGAGTTTGAATTTTACTAAATATAAGGTTTGAAGAAGTTCTTTAAGTTTTTAGGTCTCATCCTTCTTATATGCCAATAGAAATCTTAGTATTTATTTTTTATTATAGCTAGAAGAAGAAACTATAATGAATAAAGAAGAGAGTAGAATATTTGGCACAATTAAGTAATCAATAAATGTAAACCTCCTCTGCAAATAACAAATCCTTTAGCATTGGTTTTAGGAGCCAAGCTGCTCAGGCTTTGCAAAATAATAACTTCTATTCATCAATTATATTTTATACATTTTACAATTCACAATACATATTTAATCATTTTGCCAGGTATGTCGGCGTTTGCTTGTACTCCAAGTATTTGGGAGGCTGAAACACTAGCAATGTAGGTTCTAGGCAAGCCTAAGCAACTTAGTGATACCCTGTTTCCAAATAAAAAATGAAAAGGGCTGGTAGTGTAGCTAGGAGGTAGAATGCTATTGAGCTCAAATCCCAGTGCACAAAGGAAAAAAAAAACATATTTGTTTTTCTTCTCTATGTCTGCTATACTACACTACCATGAAGTCTATTGTCTTAAACCACAAATTTATTCTCAAAAAGTTCTGAAACCCAGAAGCCCTCCATCAAGGTATCAGTCACATCCTTCTGAAAGCTTTAGAGGAAAAATCTCACCTCCCTCTGCTCCCTGCTTCTGGTGACTTTAGGAACTCCTCCTTTCCTTGTGGCCAAATTAGTCCCATCTCTGCCTTCATAGTCATACATTCTTCCCATCACTTTCATTAGATTTAAAGCCCACCAAAATAACCCAGGATGATCTCATCTCAAGTACCATAAATTTTTCATGCAAAGACATTTTCTTCCTTCTTCACAAATTCTGGACTTAGGACAAGGTCTTATCTTTTAGTGGACCACTGTTCAGCCCAAAATTTAGATAACAATCTAAATATTAGGTATTATTATTTTTCTCTTGAATTTTATTTAAGAAGGTATCATGTCTCAGAGATGCTTAAATACTTCTCTCAAGATTATAGGACCAGTTAGTAGGATGGGGCTGAGGAGAGCCACACACATTTCTCACAGCAAGCCTATGCCCTGACCCCTTCCACAACTCAGCAAGTCCAAGAGCTCTAGGAAAACTTCACCTTGGAGTGCATGTATGTCAGTACAAAAAGGAATTTTTATTCTTTTTTTCCCTTATATGAGCTTAACCTGACTCTCAAACTGTCAAAAATCATTTCTTCTAGTGAAAATCAGCCTGAATGTGGGAGTGAGAGTTGAACTGCTTAATATTTGCAGGTGTCAAAGTGAGGGTCGAGTAGATGCTATCTGGGTTCTTTAGTTAGAAAGTCTCAAAATTCTGTGCTAAAAATTAAAAAGCAGGTGAACCATTTCACCTTCGTGCTGTACTCTTTGATGCTTTGATGTTGACCCTTTGTACCACAAAGTAAAACAATCAGCTAAGATATCAGAAGGGAAGTAGATCTGGGTGTTTCAAAGAGGAATGCTGTTTCTCACGCTTCCCCACCACTCCGTTTTTTGTCTTGTGTTCCCAACTCACCTGGACTTCTCCCACCTGCATACCATCTTTTATCAGTACTTATAAAGCTTGGTTGACATTTCTCAATTTATACATATTTAGGCCAAGCATTCTCAATTTGGAAATCCAAAATCTATAATGCTCCAGAAACCTTAACTTTAACCTTTTTTTTTTTTTTTTTTTTGGTGGTACTGGGGATGAAACCCTTCTACTCCCGGGCTATGCTCCCAGACCTATTTTACATTTTATTTGAAAACAGGTTCTCTTAAGCCAACAAGGGCTGCCTTCGAACCTGTGTGATCCTCCTGTCTCCGCCTCCCAAGTGTGGGGATTACAAGCGTGTGCCCCCATGCCCATCAAACCTTAACTTTTTGATTGCCCATATGATGGTGAGATGGAAGAGAAGAAATAAAATATTTACAGAATACAAATTTAATATGAAAGCCTGGTGCAAAGTTCTTTATATGTCTACTTCCCAAACCAGTTCTCTCCCATATTCCTAGGAAATCTGTAAATCTTAATGTTAGCTCAAACAACAATAATTACCCTGGGCATTGTTAACACAAAAGATACAATATCTTGAAAAACCTGTATTTTAGGGGGACTTTCCATTTTATCTGTTGACCAGATGATGGAGACCATGATCAGCCTCAGTACCCAGTACATGACCAGACCATTGCAATGGACCTCTAATGTCATCTTCACATAACTTACCCTATTCATGCTTTACCAAGTTTCCTTCATAAAAAGAGCCACAATCCCACCAAATGCATCTCTCTCTCAAGATGACCCACATCCTCCCTTGCATACATATTTCTTGCTTTTCTAAATACATATCTGTCTATGTCTCTGACTAGTAAGTGCTGGAATTTTTTTTAGTCACATAAGACAAGGACAAAGGACAGATGTTGCAGATCTTTTTTTTTTAATTTTTTTATTTTTTGGTGGTACTGGGGGTGGAACCCAGAGGCTTTCTACCTCCGAGCTATACTCCCAGACCTATTTTATTTTTTATTTGGAAACAGGGTCTCACTAAGTTGCTGAGAGCCTCACTTAGTAGCTGAGGCTGGCTTTGAACCTGTGCGATCCTCCTGTCTCAGCCTCCCAAGCATGGGGATATCAAGTGTGCGCCACCACACCCGGTGATGTTGCAGATCTTGAGTGGTATTCTCCTCTTAGGGAACTTTCAGGGAACTGACCTTTCTCAAGCTACAAAAACAATAGCAGAAAATCCTACACCTGATTTCATGTGAAGTGTTGTAGTCAAAACATAGACGCACTAACAATACTGTAGAAGATTACTTTCAGGCTATGCAGTAAGATATATGTGAAATACAATTTTGTTTTTAACCTTGAATTCAACTCCCAAGGTATCTTGTGATATTTCCAAACAGAATAAATATATTTCTCATTAGACTCTAGCTAGAGCTGGGTATGATAGCACATTCTTGTAATTTCAGTACTTAGGAGGCTGAGACAGGAAGATTACAGGTTCAAAGTCATCCTCAGTGACATAGTGAGGCTCTCAGCAACTTAGTGAGATCATTTCCAAGTAAAAAGTAAAATAAGGCTGTGTATGTACTTTAGAGTAGAATGCCCCTGAGCTTAATCCCCAATGACACGCACACACGCACACATGCACACACACACACACACACACACACACACACACACACACACACTCACTCATTCACATGCACAGACTCTAACCAGATCACCTAATAAATATCTTTCCCCTAATACCAAACCTATAATTCACTTTTACATATTTGTATTTAAGTAGTTTTATGATGACTATAAAAATAAATGCACAAAAAAACCTCACCCTTTAATGAAAAAGGTCTTAAGTCAGGGTAACAACCTATGTCCTAGTTTTAGTTCTACACTAATTAATTGTGGGGCTTCAACAAAAGACCATGTGATTTTACGTACAAAACTCAGATAATTATTATTTTCTGACTCAAATCATTGCTGTAAGCATAAAATTATAAAATAGATGACAAAATTCCTATTTTGACAGAAAATAAAAGTATGTGGTCTAATTTTAAACAAAAATGACAATAGGAAGCAACTAAAGCAAGCAAATTTAAAATCCATATAAAATATGTGGAGCTTTTTTTTTCTAAATCAGGAGTTTTCCTACAGTTATCATGGTCTATTATAAAAGTTTTGGACTTCTCTGCTAATGACATTGAGATAAATTATCAAGATTTCAGAAGGATTTTAATGTTAATGAAATATAAATTTGATTGCCTTGAAACTACTTCATCCTATAATGGTAATCCTGTGAATTCCAAGAAATGCCTTTGACAATTTATTCTTATTGGAACCTCCCTTTCCCCTTAGCCCTTAATTTCCAGATGTGTTACAATACTTACTCTATGTGAAAGCTCATCAGCTGGCTCTAGGGAGCTTTAATGTTCAGCCATTTACTTCAGCAGATAAGTTGTTAAATAGTAACCAAGTGTGTGAGCCTTTCCAAGAGAAGGCAAAGATGTTTGTAGTGAGAATGTGAGGCAGTTGGAAAGTATTTAAACTCAAATGATTAGTGGAGTTGTCCAGGGACCAAGGGGACTTCTGTTGAGTAGAGAGAAAAATGATTGGCCTGCTGTTTCCCACAGATAGCTCACATTTAAAACACAAAGTAATTACGTGTTTTAATTTTGATCCCCATGGTGCCTCTCCTTTTCAGAACGCAGCAGGGAGGGTGAACATAATTGGCACCATTTGGAAGGTTGAGTGCCTACGGTTGTAGCAAGTCTTTGTTTGGAGTTGAAAAATGACATTTTGGTTTAATTTCTTACTATACTTAGCTATATTCTCTTCCTCTTCTAATTATTAAGCAGAAAGAGTGTTCCTACTTCATCATCAAAAGCAGCTGCAAATCTTCAAAAGCTGAGGTAAAATGTCTGTCATCTGAGAGCATAAAGTCATGTTCACCTGGGCAGCAGAAACCAGGCTGAAGTTGTAGTGTGTGTGTGTGTGTGTGTGTGTGTGTGTGTGTGTGTGTGTTTTGTACAAGTTTTTCTGATATTTTAAACTCAGGCAAGTATATACATTATTCTTATAAGTTTGTTTTACTCTAAAGCATACTAACGTATATAAAATATCCATGTTCTTTATGGCCTCTTTGATTTCCTAGCTAATATGGCTTAATTGGACTTAAATACCAGGAAAAATTAAATAATAGATTGTGTCTCACCTAGTAGTGATAATAGATCCTGTTTCAGTTAGTGTAGTGATAGAAGGGAATATAAAAAAAGATCACCTTCAAAAACAGATTAATTTGTGTTCTACTGCACTAAGACTTCATTCTAACCATGACTTCACGCTAAACAAATACCTGTCCCTAACACATTTTAATATGCTCTCTAGAAATATTTGGTGATTCAATAAGTTCATGAAACGTCTTTTTTCTTTCTTGTCAAGCGATATAGTATGGTAGCTTCTGGCTGTTTGATGTTGTTTACCTGAAACATGGGGTGATGTATATAGAATGAACTGTATTTAATGCTTTTGTAAGAATATTTCTGTTTGGTCTCCAACTTGGAATGACGGTTGTAGTTAGAGGAATGTCAGACTAACAAAATAAGGCCCAGAACTTGGGATATATCTCAGTGGTAGAACACTCATGTTCAATCCCCTGGGTTCATTGCAGGAGGGAAGGAAAGAAGAAAGGAAGGAAGGAAGAAACAAAAGAAGGAAGGATGGAAATAGACATGTATTGTAAACTTCATAAATAGAGATGTCCTGCATATTGCTGCACAGAAAAAAAAAATCTAGGGCACAAAGGAATAAAAAGATGCTAAGGAAAGTGAGGAAAAATTCTAGAAATCAACAAGGAAGTGACAGAATCACTTAACATCACCCCTGCTCCCTGGCCAAGGGGTTGGGGAGGCAGGGAAACTCACATTGACAGGTAAAGACTAGTAGGAGAATGAAAACAACCCCAATCATCACCACATATCAACAATCCTTATTTTAGAAGTCTAAGTTTCTTATAGGCTTTATATCCAATTTGGAGAGCTGGCTGATCTAAAAAATGACTCCTCCGCTGCAAACAAAGTATTCACTATGGTAGTCCTCCAGCCTCCAGAACCCAAACTACTGCTTGGCACCATCTTGCCTTAGGGTCCGGCAGCCAGACCTTAGATGATACCAGTAGTGGTGGGCTGGGCAGGGTGCACCTCTTAGTACAGAAGCCAGTCCATGTTGCATCCTATAGCTTCAGGAACAGAGACTGACATGGCCGGCCACAGCTTGAGTCACATCTGCACTTGCCTCACAGGAACTAGGCAATGTCTCCTGCCCAACTCACTCTCTTGGGATTTGAACTATTGATGCAAAGGTGTGACTTCACCCATGTATCCACTTGTAGCTGGATAATGTCCCAGCCATGTTTGCTCCAGGAATAAGGTTAATGAAAACCTCAACCTCCAACACAATCTATATCCACCCAGTAGGAAATGGGGACGTTCTCCTTCCCAGTCCACACAGTCTTAGGACTGTAGCTCCTAGAGCAAAAAGCTCCAGCATCACACAAGCTTATCCTGAGTGACCAGGGTAAGGTCCCATCCATATCTCACAGTCCCAGGACTGTGGCTACGGATATCACAGGCTTTGACTCCATCAGAGCTTATCTTGTGGGACTTTTGCAATTCGTGTTCTTTCCTTACATTATATTTTTTCCATTCATGTCCACTAGAGCCAGGACAAAACATAATTAAGGCCACAAGCTCAAATACATCCCATTCTCAATCCACAGTATCTAGGGAAGTTCTCCAGGTCCTTCAAATTCAGGAGCTTGGATATCAGTACCAGAAGCCCAAACATTACCTATAAATGCTCAAAGGATGGAGAAAAGTTGTCTTCTGTGGACTTAATACCACAGTTGCTAGTGCCAAAAGCCATTTATGTATGGTTTGGGGAGTAAAAGAAAGTATCATCCATGCCAATTACAGTGAATAAAAGACAATCTTTTCAATAAATGGAAGGTGACAGCAGAGATGGATACACAAATATAGAAAACTGAAACTAGATCCCTTCCTCTTACTGTACATAAAAATGAAGTAAAAATGGATCAAAGACCTGAAACTTTGAAATTCCTACAAGAAAACATACAGAAGCACTTTAATATATTTACATAGAAAATATATTTTTAGATAGGTCCCTAAAGGTATGGGCATTAAAAGTAAAAACCATATATATATATATATATATATGAAGCTTTTACACAAGAGAGGAAATAATAAGTAATTGAGTTAAGAGATAATCTTCAGAATAGGAGAAAATATTGGCAAACTATTCCTCTGACAAGGGATTGATATCCAGAATATACAAGGACTTCATGAAGTTGAACACTAAAAGACAAAACAAGATTCAAATGTTTTTAAATGCTAAAAAAGTAAACACTTCTCAAAAGAAGACATGTAAATGGATAGGATATATATGTAAATATGTTCAACCTCATGAATCATCTAGGAAAGACAAATCAGAACCAGAACTACAGTGAAATATCTTATGCCAGTTAAAATGACTATGATAAAAAAGACAAAAATAACAAATGCTGGCAAGTGTAGAGAGAAAGGGAAACATTTTATACACTCTTGTGTGAACCACAGAACCATTATGAAAAACAATATGAAGATTTCTCCAAAAGCTTAAAATGATCCAGAAATTCCACTGCTAGAAATATATCCCAAATAAATGATATTATTATATCCAAAACATACTTACACTCCATGTCTATTGCAGCACCATTCACAATTGCTAAAATATACAATAAACTTAGATGTCCATCAGTGGATAAATGGATAAGTAAAATTTGGTATAAAAATGGAATGTGTGTGTATATACACATACACGCACACAAAATGGAATACTATTTGTCCATGAAAATAAAATCTTTTCATTTGCAGCAAAACAAAGGAAACCCAGATCATTATGTTCAATTAAAACAAACCAGAAACAAAAATGCAAACATCACATTTTCATCCATTTGTGGAAACTAACCATAAGTCAATCTCTTGGAGTAAGAGAGTGAAATACTGGTCAGTTGAGACCACGAAAGGCAGTGGAGAGAGGGACAGAAAGGTGTTCAATAAGGGACACCAAAACATAGCAGTTAGAGGGGAGGAATTAATTCTGTCTTTCCTATAGAAAAGTGGTCATTTTTAGTTTAAATAATCTGTGAGATATTTCAAAAATGACTATAAAGTACAAAATTCCCAACACAAAATGAATCATTCTTGAAGATACAGAAATTCTTATTAGTACGATTTTATTATCATATATTGTATACATCTATCAAATTACCATGCTACACCCCATTAACAAAGTAAAACTATGATATCGCAATGAAAAAAATTTTAAATATTATTTTTGAAACTCTGAAGATACTATTGTATCCAAATTTATATTTTTCAGTATAAATACTATATATGCTACCTCAATAAATACCTCTGATCACTAAGAAAAAATCATTATATATATGAAAACTGAGAACAGATATTTCTTTTTTTTTCATGTTTGTATTGAAGTGAAGAGCCCATAAAATATGTTGAAATTTTGGCAAAATGTATTTTGATGCAGAGATGTATATATCCAATTCACTAATTTTATTGTTTCCTAAAAGATAAGATCATGGTTATATTATTGAAGGCAACTTGCTAAATGCTGAATAAATACACAATTCTCCACATTTGTTATTTCATAAACTCATTGTCCTGCATATTTAATTTTATACATTTTATTTACTTATAAATATTATGCATTGTTATGACCCAACCATGACTTGATGTACAATAAATACATAAGATATTTTACTGGCTTTCATGTTCCATGGGAGTAACTGCTAGTAACATCTTAACATTTGAAAGTATAAATAAAAATCACAGAACATTAACAGTTTAAAATGAAGGTTAAAAAGCCAGGTCCCATAAACAGATGAATGGATTGCAAAATTATGGGAAATACACAAAATGGAATTCTATTCAGCTATAAAGAAGAACAAAATCATATCATTTGTAAGAAGATGGAAAGTCCTGGAGAGCATTATGTTAAGTGAGATCAGCCAAGCACAGAAAGAAAAGGGACATATCTTTCCTCTAATATGCCCAAACTAGGGAGCACTGGGGATACCAGAGGGACTTCTGATAATAGAAGGGAAATCTCATCAAAGATTGAATGGAAGGATAGGAGAGGAAGAAGGCTGAACTTGATTAATGAGGGGATACATCTGAAAATGTGTAAAAGTATGAATATAGCATGGTTACCTTGGACAGTCATTGTTGTTATGGGGGGAGGGAAAACGGGGGTTGCGAGGAGAGGGCACCAAGTACAGTTTAAAGTATACCATTTATTTTCAATTAAAAACTAAAAAAAAATAATAAAATGAAGATTAAAATAATGTGAAAATCCATAACTTTAGAAATAAGTAAAAAGAGTGCATATAATCTGAATCGTATTGCAAGTGATGATCTCCCAAGTTAAAGTATCTAGATTAAAACAGTATAAACACAGCCTGGGTGGTGGCACAGGCTTGTAATCCCTGCGCTTGGGAGGCGGAGACAGTAGGATCGCGCAGGTTTGAAGCCAGCCGTGCTGGCTTAAGAGTCCCTGTTTCCAAATAAAAATATAAAAAATAGGTGTTTGGGAGTGTAGCCTGGAAGTAAAAGGGTTTCCAGAAAACCCAGTACCACCAATATATATATAGACAGAGAGATAGGACATATTTCATCATGAAAATAAATGTCCCGGAATAATTCTATCTCAAAATATAACATAAGTTAGACCCAGTGATAAATAATGTCAGAAAATGATCTCTCTACTTCTTGGCCCTGCTGTTATCTGAGTTGACTTCATGTTCAGTAAAGAAATTTTCTCAGCACATAAAAAGGTCACTGGTCAGACCCAGGATTACTTACAAAATGTAGAGACCTCAAGTTTGTTTCTACCCATAATACAAGCAAAAGCCTCAGTAGTGGTACTCCCTCACTTTGAATTATCAAGCTTGATTCACACATGATCTCTTGAAACAATTACCATGGGGAGGGGAAGTGGGAATCTCACCAGCAAGCCTTGAATAAGGGGCTCAGTAGAGGAAGTCGAGTGTGTGATAGAGCTCATTCTCATCACATGAGCAGAGAGACAAGGAAAGATGAAGCAGTTACCCAAAGAGCAAGCAGTGATGTGTCTGTAAGATCAATGACAGTCTACTACGATAGTAATACAGCAATTAGAGACATTTTGGGAATGAAATGAAGTGCTGCAGTGAAAGAAGTTGTGCAAAGAAGAAGTGAAAGAATGTAGCACAGCAAGAAAGACTAATGCACATATCCTCCTTAATGTCAGTAACATTTGACAGGACCCTTACAGACTAGCTACTGTCACACATTTGCAAGATGTCTAAGAAGAGGCCAGAAGAGTAAAGTTGATAAATGATTAAGGAAACATAGTTGGACCTTTTTTTTTTTTTTTTTTTACTTTACTTGAAACAACACTTTAAGACTCTGATATGATGAAGTTCCACATTAAGTTAATTTCATAGTTATTACATTATATGGTAAGTACATAGTTCATCTAAAGCCATGTAGCCCTTAGGAAAGTAGAAATAAATGGAGTCAGCAGTGTAAGTGACATGCTTGAATGCACTGGTTCTGGAGCCAACTGTCTGAATTATAATCCTACTTTATTTTGCTATCCATAAGACCTTGGGAAAGCTACATAAGCTCATTGTACCATAATTTACATATATTTTTATTTATTTTATTATTTATTTATTATTTTTTTTAATTTATTTATTTTTGGTGGTACTGGGATTCCTGGAAACCTTTCTACCTCCAGGATACACTCCCAGACCTATTTTTATATATTTTTTAAATTTGGAAACAGGGTCTCTTAAGCCAGCATGGCTGGCTTTGAACCTGTGTGATCCTCCTGTCTCCACCTCCCAAGTGTGGGGATTACAAGAGTGCACCACCACGCCTAGCTACATATATTAAAGTCTGTACAATATTAGAACCTGCTTTATAAAGCTTGTCAAGAACTGTGGATTGTCTGAAAGTTTACATATTCTCCTACTAACAAATCATCTTGCCACAGTTTCACGGGTGCTAAGGGAAGGCAAACGACTCCTGGGGTCAAAAACAAAGGACTTAATTATCCAGGGCACATGCCATTTCTTCTTTCCCTCAAAGTCCTACCAGGGAAAGGTGGAGAGGCCCAGATGGTTGCTTCATGTATGGTGAATTTGTGTTACAGATAGATTTCTGAGGATAAGAAAAACAATCTTATATAAAGAGCTGCAACCAATTTTCTCAGAAAAAATTGTAATGTAGTGTAAGTTCTTATTTCTTTGTTAAGTTTCCATTCCCTGAAACCTTTAAAATTCAACCTCCCCTCCCATGGGCATTTCATTGTAGGAAAACTAGCCAATCACATAAAACTGAAATCACATTCCCACCAATAGAAGTATGGTGCAAAAAAAAATCTGTGTTAGGGATAAAGACTGGGCAGACTTCACACTCATTGTGCTTGCTTACCAGACTTGTTGGTGGCACACCCTTTTTGCAAAAAAGTAAAAAATCTGCCTTGCTGAACAACTATCCATGTTTGTTTGTTTTTTTTACTGCCAATTCATATTTCCCACATAACTAAGAAATAATTTAATTTCATCTGTAGACATAGCAGATATTATTGTGTATAATAAAATAATAATGAGGGTAACAACAATAATATTATAGAAAACAGACCTGCATTACAAACTCACATTGTTTCTCTTTAATTCTTTTTTTCTGAAATGTTGTGGGAATTACTTTTAGCGATAACCTAGAAATATGGAGAAAGAAAAATTAATAAATACCATTAACAATAAAAAACTAACTAGTAATATGAGATAAATAAAGGTTTAAAGTTTATAAATTATGCTGGGAGATCAAAATCAGTTAACCAGCTGGAATAAAATATCTTATATTACCTAACCATAAAATATGATTTTTAACACTAATGTTCAAAATTTTAATATGAGTAGCCAATATAGAAACACGCATGGACCAAATATACACAATGGAATAATGGCTCAATGCAGGTAAACTCAACCTTCCACATTCAGGCTCACCAAAGGAAAGCCCTTTTAACAAACTTGTTTGAAAGTTCTTTCAAAACCCAGATCGTTTTTGTTAAATTCAAAGGGAAATAAAATCTCTTGAATAAGTATGACCCGTGGCATCTACAATTATTCCTTTTATCTATAGATTATTTTTCCGGAACCCCAAATGGATACCAAACTCTGGTGATGCCTTCTGTAAACTGGCATAACATTTGTAAATACTTTACATACAAGCTCTCATATGCTTTAATGCATATCAAAAAGATAGGTAAGATAAAACCTAACTATAAATGTTTTAGTTTTAAGTTTAAATTAAGTTTTATAAAACTTAAAACCAAGACAGTATAAAACTGGGAGCTTCTTGATACCCATTTAAAAATTCTGGAGATTGAGACAGATGCTTTCCACTGAAACTTTCTTCAGCTCTATTCAAAATTTAGTTAAAGGCATAGTTTAGTCAGAAGATGATTCTTTCTTTGTTCACTTATTATATCCAGGTCTCTATATCATGGATACAGTAAAGAGCCTTATTGCTGACCATTTTCATTTCATAATTATGTGAAAATTTGATTTATTTTCAAGAGTAGCATGTTTAGATTTTGGTAATAATTCCATGATACCCCTTTACTAAGATTAAAATTATAAGAAAATAGTTGATCACAATAAAGTTCCTCACTTTCACAAATATAGCCTAGTTGAAACTGTTCATAATCTATAATTTACAATTCTAAAGAATTATATGTAATTTTAAAAATGCACAACTTAATAAATTAATGTCATGATTTGGGGAAGACATATAAGAATAAGGAAAATAGTTGTTTTGGAGAACAGTTTAAATGCCATAGATATTCCTTGGCATTATGCTTACTAACTTTTCCCAATTAAATTTTCTTTTCTAAGAAGTTACATCAGGGGAACTGAGGAATTTTAGAAATAAGTTTGTGGTCTATGGTAAGGGAAGGGAGAAAAGTGAGATTCATTAGTAGAATTACTACCATCGACTATATGAACAAATGTGACAATATCAATGTCAGTCTCAATACTCTATATTGGGAGGGGGAAGATAGAAAGGTGAAGCAGGGCACCAAGTGCTGTGTGCATGTATGTCACTGTCAATGTGATTTACATTATGCTCTAAGACTATAATACACCAGTAAAAGCATATTAAGAAGAAATCAGTTTTATGGCTGCACACAGAAGCCCAAAATCACAAACCGATTGAGCAGATTTAGAGAATGGCTGTGGCTTTGGGCAGAAAATCTTTAAGGATCCTACACCTAGTGGGAGTGCACCAACCTGGGCTTGGGCCCAGGATTGGGCTGAGAAACCAGGGAGGCTATTTGGGCTCCACGCGTCAAATGAGAGGCTGATGATGGGTATTAACATATTAGGGACAAAAAAAAGTCTAAGAATCCATAACTTTTTTCACCAAAATAATGACTGCCTCATTTCTCAAAGAATCTACAAAATATATGAAATCAATATAAGTGCAGAAAAACTTATGATTACTATTACTGAGCAATGTTATGGAGAGATTATTTATTTCTAGCCACTGCCTCAAATTTCACCTAGGTGAACAGGTGGTTGAGTTCCAGGGTCACTCCTCCCTCACCTCTGTCCTCTCTTCCATGCAGATCTCAGAGCCCTCATACTGCCACCAGCAATTATGTTCCTTAATTCTTTTATCCATCTATCTATTTATTAAGTAAATAAATATTTACAAAATATAGATAAAATGTCTTTATGGGCTCCTGATAGGACCAAGTATCTTTTTTCAAGGAGATCATAGTTTAAAATGTACTTAGTCCTCTTTACAAGGTGCTCCTGCTTGGCCTTCCTATTTAGCATTTGCTCTCCTTATCTCATGAGATTGTCCTTTTTCTCTAGGTTAAGATATCTATGCTGACATGACAATAGTGGAATAATTATCTGTGTCTTAACATGTCCTGGGGATAATATAATTGCATTTTTGCTAGACCCTACTAGAGATAATAATTTTAACACAGCATTAGAGGCATAATAGTCTCCTGGTGCAACATACTTAAGATTTGTCATGAATCTGGTTTTCTGTATGTTTGTCTAAGCTACTTGACTCCTTAAAGTTTAAAATTCCATCTTTTTGCTCCCACATTCAAGAACAATGTTTGGCAGTGTTCATTAAAACAAATTTAACTGAATGGAAATGCTAAAACACCCACTTACCTCGTACTAGTTCTGGCCAAACAATACACCATTTAGAAATAGGTTAATAATTTATTGCTTTCAGTTTTTGTTTCTGACTTGAATGATTTGGATACATTCCAGCAAAATCATCCCTAATTTGTAAAAAAAAAAATCTTAAAATAAGAACTGTAGTTTATATATAGATAACAATAGGTTTTTTTGTTTTGTTTTTGTTTTGCTTTGGTTTTTTATTTTTTATTTATTTATTTTTTTGTTTGGTTTCCTGAATTATTTTAAGCATTTCTAATAATAGCTAAATTTGACTCTGGAATGTTGGATATTTTATAAAACATCACTTCCTCAGAAAAAAATGAAGATATACAATAGAAATTATAATTTGGGGAATTCTTTTGTTTTAATAAATTATCACTTTCTTTTCTCTATAATTTTTTGTTCACAATGTGCCAACTGGTAACTATAAGTCAAAGCATTTTATATTCATATTATAATTATTCTAAAATCCAGAATGCTATCTATCCATCTTCACCCCAAAGCAGCTCTGTACAGAAAAAGTATTTAAAGAAATATTTATTTTGATAATTTTTTTTTCAGGTCTAGAGATGTTCGGAACCTGGGGCATTTGACCTTCAAGCTACACCCCTGCCCTATTTTTTATTTTGAAACAGGGTCTCACTAAGTTGCGGAGGACATTACTAAGTAGCTGAGGCTGGCCTTGAACCGTGATCCTCCTGTCCCCACCTCCTGAATGCTGGGATTACAAGTGTGCACAATCAGGCTTGCAAATATTTTTAATACCTCTTTATTATTCCTTCTTTCCCTGTATATTACCTGAAATATATGTGTGGACTAGCAGAATAAAAGAAAGCTTATAAAACTAAAATAACTAGAACTTCCAAATAGAAAACTGTGTTGTAGGGGAGAAAGAACTCCAAGTTCATTTCATCTTCCAAGTCATTCATTGGTTGTTTTTTTGTTTGTTTGTTTGTTTGTTTGTTTGTTTTGTGTGTGTGTGTGTGGTACTGGGGATAGAACCTTTCTACCTACGGGCTACACTCCCAGAACTATTTTATATTTTATTTGGAAACAGGGTTTCTTAAGCCAGAGAGGCTGGCTTTGAACCTGAGCAATCCTCCTGTCTCCGCCTCCCAAGCATGGGGATTATAAGCATGCACGACCACACCTGGGCATCATTCATTGTTTTTAAAATTAATTAACACAAGGGAACTGAAGGAATTTTTGTAGAATTTAACAAGTGGGGGTGAGACAACATAAATCTCTATACATTCTCTCTTGTTAATAATAAACTATTTAAGCTGGTGTGGTGGCGCATGCTTGTAATTCCAGCATTCAGGAGGCTGAGACCAGAGGATCATGGTTCGCGGACAGCCTCAGCTATTTAGTGAGGCCCTCTGCAACTCAGTGAAACTCGTTTTCAAAATAAAGAATAAAAAATAGGGCAGGGGGTGTAGCTCAGAGGTCGAATGTCCCTGGGCTCCATTCCCAGACCCGCAAATAGATAGATAGATAGATAGATAGATAGATAGATAGATAGATAGATAAAATATTTACTTTGTGTCAGAGATTAAGGTGAGAGAAAGCAACAATTCCATTCACTATAACCTCAAAACCAATAAAATACCTAGGAATAAACCTACCAAAGATGTAAAAGACCTCTACAACAAAAACGATAAAACATTAAAGAAAGAAATTGAAAAAGAAGTGTCTATTTAGTTCATTTGTCCATTTCTTGATTGGGTTGTTTGTTTTGCTAGTGTAGAGTATTTTGAGCTCTTTGTATATTCTGGATATTAGCCCCCTATCAGAATGGTGGCTGGTAAAGATCTTTTCCTATTCTGTAGGCTTCCTCTTTAGATTATTGATAGTTTCCTTTGATGAGAAAGATCTCCCATGCTCATGGATAGGCAGAATAAATATCATCAAAATGGCCATTCTGCCAAAAATGATTTATAGATTCAATGCAATTCCCATCAAAATACCAACTACATTCTTTACAGACCTAGAAAAAGCAATCATGAACTTTATATGGAGAAAGAAAAGAATAGCCAAAGCAATTCTCAGCAACAAGAATCACGCAGGACGCATCACAATCCCAGACTTCAAACTATACTATAGATTAATAGTAAAAACAGCATGGTACTGGCACAATAACAGGTACACTGACCAGTGGAACAGAATAGAAGATACAGAAACAAATCCACACACCTACAGTCAATTAATCTTTGACAAAGGGGCCAAACTCATATGCTGGAGAAAAGACAGCTTTTTCAACAAATGGTACTGGGAAAACTGGCTATCCATTTGTAGAAAGATGGAACTAAACCCCTATATCTCACCATGCACAGGAATCAACTCGAGATGGATCAAAGACTTAGAAATCAGACCAGAGACTGTGAAGTTATTAGAGGAAAACATAGGCTCATCACTACAACATATAGGCACAGGCAGTAACTTTCTCAAAAAAACCTCCAAAGCTCAGGAAATTAAAGCAAGAATCAACAAGTGGGATAGCATCAAACTAAAAAGTTTATTCTCATTAAAGGAAACCATCAAGAACCTAAAGAGGAAGCCTACAGAATGGGAAATCTTTACCAGTCACCACTCTGACAGGGGGCTAATATCCAGAATATACAAAGAGCTCAAAAGACGCTGCACTAGCAAACAAACAACCCAATCAAGAAATGGGCAACTGAAATGAATAGACATTTTACAAAAGAGGAGATACAAATGGCCAATAGATTCATTAAAAGATATTCTTCATCATTAGCCATCAGGGAGATGCAAATCAAAAAAACTACACTGTGATTCCATCTAACCCCAGTCAGATTGGCAAGCATAAAGAAATCAAACAATAATAAATGCTGGCGAGGATGTGGGGAAAGAGGAACTCTTTTACATTGTTGGTGGGAGTGCAAACTAGTTCAGCCACTATAGAGATCTGTGTGGAGATTCCTTAGAAAACTGGGAATAGATCTACCATACGATCCAGCTTTACCACTCCTGGGTATTTTTCCAAAGGGGTTGAAAACAGAGAACTACAGCAACATATGCATACCTATGTTCATAGCAGCACATTTTGTAATAGCCAAAATTTGGAAACAACCTAGGCCCCCATCAACAGATGACTGGTTTGCAAAGTTATGTGAAATACACACAATGGAATTCTATTCAGCTATAAAGAAGAACAAAATCACGTCATTTGTAAGAAGATGGAAAGTCCTGGAAAGCATTATGTTAAGTGAGATCAGCCAAACACAGAAAGAGAAGGGACATATGTTTCCTCTAATATGCCCAAACGAGTGATCATTGGGGATACCAGAGGGACTCCAGATAATGGAAGGGAAATCTCAGCAAAGTTTGAATGGAAAACTAAGAGAGGAAGGAGGCTGGACTTGACTGATGAGCGGCTATTTCCAAATAGGTATAAAAGTACAAATATAGCAAGGTTAGCCTGGGTATTAAGTATCGGGAGGAAGGGGGAAGGGAAACGAGGGGGGGGGAGAGGGCACCAAATACAGATTAAATGTATAACATTTACTTTCTATAAAATAAATTTAAAAAATAGAACAGGGGGTGTAGCTCAGAGGTCGAATGCCCCTGGGTTCCATTCCCAGACCCACAAATAGATAATAAATAAATAAATAAATAAATAAATAAATAAATAAATAATATTTACTTTGTGTCAGAGATTAAGGTGAGAGAAAGCAACATATTTGTTAGCAAACAAACAAAACTTCAAAAAACACATAGTATCTGCCTTCAGAATACATACATATATTTTTGTTTATTTAACTTCTCCTTATGTTTAAGAAGACAATAAGTTAATTAAATAATTAATATATACAACTTTGGTGCTTTGGGTAATGCTGCAAAGAAGTGTTTTTAATAGGAGGACCTTGTATTGAAGTGAGCTTAAAGATAAATGTAAGTGAATTAGGCAAAAAGAAAGAGTATTGCATTTTGCCTTTTACAAACATCATTATCATAGTGTATGCATAAATATTTGCACTGATATATCTTTAAGAAGGAGAAGATTAATTCATGCTCTAGGGACCTCAGGACATAGACAAGATTTTTCTCCAAAAGCAAGATCTCAGGGCCTTAGCCTACTTTCAGGCAAGGGTGACCTCATATTTCAGTTTTTCTGCTTTGTCCCAGTTTGTGCTGTTGTCCAAGCTTAATTTTTGATACTTTACCAGTTTATTTTTAAGAGTGTGATGGTTAAGAACATAAATTATACTTTAATTATTCCATGTGTGTGTGTATGTGTGTGTGTGTGTGTGTGTGTGTGTGTGTGTGTGTGTGTCTGGGGGATGAACCCAGGAACATTCTACCTTCAAGCTAAGCCATCAGCCCTTTTTATTTTTGTTATGAAACTGGGTCTCTCTAGGTTGCTGAGGTTGGCCTTGAACCTACAATCCTCCTATATTGGCCTCCCAAGTACTGAAGTTATAGGTATGTGTCATAATGCTCAGCTGTGATTACTTCTGCAGACTCCTGTTTTCCCAAAATGTCCATGGAAATATTGTATTGTGGACTCAAATAACTCAGCACTATTTTATACTAAAGAAGGTAATAAGGAAGATATTGTTAAAGGAAAAAAATATTGTTTTGAAGGAATCACAATTTGAGTTAAATCAGTTTGATAGATTACTTAAGCAAGAAAGTAATTTAAAACTAATTTAAATTTTCATAAATAACATATCCTCATATTCGATTGCTTTAAGAGACTATTGAAACAAAAAATTGATAATAACTATAAATTTCTCAAAATAGAAATAGGCAGGATAAGGGAACTAGTCAAAGACAAGGCAATGTTGTTATGAATTTTTATGGATGACATAGATGTATATTTTTAACTTTCCATTTCACAAATATTATTTTTCCTTATTTATTTATTAAGTAAATATATTTTGAGAGTCTATGATATAAACTGGGCACAGTATTTCGTTCAGTATGTTGGTAATATGATAGGGAATAACAACAACAACAACAAAAACTGCCTTCATAGAGCTCATAAATTAGTATTAAGTCTTTTATATTATAGAATAAGTTAGAATAGTTTAAATGATATGGTATTTATATGAAGACAGAATCAGTATTCTTTAGCACACAATTTTTTATTTCAATACTATACACAGATAAAATGACATATAAGTTATCAAAAGGTGAGTTTTAAAGTTATTTGAAAAATGTAAATTATCTATATACATGACTTATCACTGGCTTGTCAGCAGATAAAAAGAGGCACCATCGATTTAGCCATCATACATATTATCAATGTGTTTTTTGCCAGAAAGCATGCAGAAAAAGAAGTAATAATTAGAAATTCATTATTTATAAACATGTATAAACTCTTATCAATGAGATGTATTTTGTAAGATAATTATCTTCACCTTGTCTCTCCAAATTGGGCTACTTTGAAGAAGAAAGAAAGGTGTCACAGGTACAGGCATAAGGACAGTGTGTGAGCACTTAGGGAAACATACTATCCTTATAGAACTCAGTTTGCAATAAGGTTTTCGTGTTGCTTTCTCACTTGTGGGCAGGATGTGTTTTATTAAAAGGCAATGCAAGAGGTAGGATCATTTGCGAGCAAGCCTTCACAATGTTTTCCACAGCTAACCATTTAAAAACCTGCTGAAGGAGGAAGGAAATTGGGTAACAGTTTGTGTTCTTAAAAGCCATCAACCCTGAATAGATATTATCCTGAAGAAAAGGAAATTGCTTCTGCACAAGTCAAACTGAACCCAATTCTGTTTACATTCAGCTTCTGAACTTCCTTAAAGGGAGCACAGAGAAATATTTACAGTATGCTTTTTGAATTGTTCACAAGCCATATTTACACTTAATTCTGTAGAAGAAAATCCAGCACAAAACCTCCTTTTTTTAGGGGGGAGGGCACTGGAGAATGAACCTATGAGTATTCAACTTCTGAGCTATATACTAACCCTATTTTATTTTATTTTTATTTTTATTTTGAAACAGGGTCTACCTAAGTTACCATATATTGGCCTTGTACCAGGAATCCTAGTGTCTCAGCCTCCCACATACTGGGATTATAGGTTTCTGTCACCGTGTCCTGGCCAGAGCTAATATTCTCTGTATTTCCATGTAGTCAGCAGTGTTTGTGAAAGCATATCTCCTTAGCCTATCAGGAACCCATCAACACATTATAAAACTGACATACACGCAGAGAAAGGCCCTTTTGTACCAAACTACCTGATAAACTCCATGAAGGAAAAGAGAAGAGAGAAGGCATATTGCCTGCCTTTTGCAAGATACAATTAGTATCTAGGATAATATTAATGTATTTAGTATTTTCTCTCTTCCTGGAGCTGAGATAAACACTTAGGAAAAGTACCCTGACTTACTCCTTAATTAGGCCTTGAAATACTTATTATTGTACTTATTTTATAAATGTTAATAGCAAATTTTAAAAGGTTATATATTTGCCTTGGAAGATATATCTAAAATGAGGCAGAGATGAGATTTAGAAATCTATCAGATTTTGAAAGCAGTTATTTTAACACTATACTAAATCACTTTATCTAGACAACTGACTGGATTCCAGCAGGAATAACCTGTGTTAATGATGGTCTTTACCAACAGTGCTACTCTACAGAAACAGAGAACAATTTCAAATAAAAGAAAATGAAATAAAACAAAATCATATTTTATTAAAGGGCATTTGAGGCCATTCTCTTCCCTCTGGCTATAGATATAAGTTTATTGGATCTCAAATTATAAAACCTTAACTTACATCAAATTAGCACATCCCACATATTTGCACTTTGATTTTTATTTATACAACATGCTCCAGCCTTCAGCTATTCTTTTAAGAAACTAAGGTTTTGTTTGCTATAAATCAAAGCTTCAACCAAGACTATTTCAAAATCTATTTCTCTTCTCAGGAATCATTGACACCACTAAGGTATTCCTATGTACTAATTATTCAGTCTCAAATTTCATAAACACCAAAAAGTAGTTTGTGTATTTTAAAGGACTTATTATTTATGAAATTTTCATTATGGCCCAAATGGACAAATTTCCATATTGTCAAGTTCTTATGACTGAATTTCATTTGATTAATGACATACTTTAGACTTATTAATAATGGTATTTCACTATTATTTAGTGTTATTTGCACCTATTTACTAAAGGTAGAAAGTTTCCTAGAAACTTTTCTTAATTGTATGTATATAGAATGAGCAGAAATTTAGGTTAATCACAGCAGAAAATTTTCTTGCAATTTTCCCAGTGTCCTAGCTATACTGGTACATATCTTAGCTGTGATTAACATTTATCTACCAAGGAAACTGTTGAGTACGTAAACCATATGGTTCGCTGAGCAAATCTATATTGCTGTGTGATAAAATATCAAAAATTTACTAAAGCTTTTTGAATTCAGTGTGGTAAGTCAAAAAAAAACAAAACAAAAAGGAAAAAACTAGTTCCAGATCTTTGGATTTTACATCATTCACTCTTCTCCAAGATAAATCATTTAAATATTTCTCAGTTGTGTTCGAAAGAAGACACATAATTACTGATGCTAGTTTATTTAGAATTAAGAATCAAATGGGTTAAGTGAAAGGTAAATGTGAATTTCTCCTACAAAGAACTAGGTTTAGTCAACTGATAATAAACTACAGTGAAGCCTGGGATTCATTTTGAAGTTTCTCAATATGATTTTTTTGATCAAATGAATTAGTGAGTTCATTGCTATCAGTCATTTTACTTTAATATCTTGATCAAACAAAATGTACTTGATTCATTAAGCAATGATGGGAAATTTGTCACAAAAATTAAACCACACTTCTTTTTAAAAAAGCAAACCAAGGAACACAAGATTACACTCATTTTGCTAATAGCGAGCCTTTTCTTCATTTACTTAAATAGGCCTTGGAAAAATTTTACTTAAAATTCACATGTGTGGCAAGCATAGTAATTTTTAGTCAGCATACTCAGTTGTTTAGTATAGGCACTACATAAATCTGCTCAACAACATAAAAACACTGCCTCAGAGAGAGCTCAGGCATTAAATGGCTTGCTTCCTGGAGAGAGAAAAGTAAAGAACAAAATTAATAGTATAGTTACAGTATCTCAATGGGGAACTACCCTCCAGCCTGCATCACTACAGAAGTGAAGGAAGGGAGCTGATTTTAGCAGGGATGAAGGGGAGCATGACTGTGAACTCAAGAGAGAGGAGGAGAGTTGATGTGATAGCATGTTGTTAATTAGCCAACTTAACAGAAATGAAAGTCATGTCGAAAGCTAATTAAGCGAAATTGATGTGCATGATCTTTGTCTTCATTTTGAACACAGCCAAAGCAATTGCTAAGCCAGGGAAGCCAACTCTAGAGAAGATGCTTCCCTGAGCTGGATGCTGATAAGAGGAGTTGATTTCAGCTGTCCTTAAAGGTATGCTGTTCATGCTCCAGCGGGCTGCCAAGTTCAGCTATGCGTGTTGATTCTGTCTTGGGAGACACCTGCTTTTTGGAAGATTGGCAGTCACATTAAATGTGTGAAAAATTTGATAGGAGCCTCATTTTATTATCTGTCTAATTAGAACTCCCTATGGCTTTCATCAGCTGCATTGCTGACTCAGAAAATGCCCAGAATGGAAAATTCCAGGGTAGTACAGGACTACCATGTTATATTTAAAAAATGTGTGATGTCTCATTATCTCTCCTTAGTGAATTAAGACTGCATTTTATCTACTTTGATTATATATAAACATACATATTTGAATATCTATAATCTATAGAACCCAATAAAAAATTTGAAAATATTCCAGATTTGGGAGAATTCACATTAACTTTCGGCAAATTTAATTTTAAATTTATCCATGAACAGGAGAATGAGTTAAAGTAGTTTAAAGACTATAAGGTTTTGTACACCTCATCTTGTCAAGTAGCAGAGCAAAATCCAGTCCAAGAAATAATTACTTGAATAAATTTTAAAGTAATAATATAATCACTGAGTACCTATAACTATAGGTAACTATATTAGGCAAATTAAATTATTTAATCAAATCTTGATTGAAATCTTTTATAAAATTATTATTTCTATTTTATTGAAATTTAATCTATTTCAGGAATTTAAGTGATTGTTTATAATCACAAAGTTAGAAAAAATGTATTCAAATTCAATTATTTTTTCCAAATCCCATGCTTTCTAGCTTAAAATATATAGACTGCAGCCGAAGGTGGTGGCGCAGGCTTGTAATTCCTGTGCTTGGGAGGGGGAGACAGGAGGATCACGCAGGTTTGAAGCAAGCCTAGCTGGCTTGAAACCCTGGTTCCAAATAAAAATAGCCGGGAGGTAAAAGGGCTTCCAGAAACCCCAGTACCACCAAAATATATATATATATGTATATATATATATATATATATATATATATATATACATATATACATATATATATATATATATATATATATATATATATATATATATATACTGCAAAATGCAAGAACTCCTTTCCAACACTTTCTTCAAAAATTCTGTTTTAGGAAATTTTCTGTTTCTTCATTTTTAGCAAAAACTAGCCTATTGGCATTTAGATTTGATATGAAGCATTTGATATTTCACATATTGCTGCTTCTTTCTTAAGAATTTTAACTACTAGATATTACTATTAATATTTGCTGTTTTTATCTTGAAGATAGGTACCTAGATGAAATACTTAAAAAGCTAAATCATATTTTGTACATTTTTATTGTTTAGGATCTGAAAATTTATTCTTTATTTGTTGAAACTATTTACTGTCACTGCTGATCTGAATAAATGGCTACTGCACTTCCCATAAGAGGAATTCAAACAATTTTCCAATCATGTTAAAGCTGTGTTTAACCATGATATAGCTAGATATGTCTGGGAGATTGGGATAGACAGGCAAAAATTATTCTTTCTGGAGAGGGTACTTGGAATTTAATCCAGGTGCATTCTACAGCCAATTTACATCCCTAGCCTTATTTTTTTTAATTATCTTTTATTTTTGAAATAGGGTCTCACTAAGTTGCTGAGTATCTTTTAAGTTGCTGAGGCTGGACTCCAACCTGTTATTATTTTCTCAACCTCTAAAGTACTGGAATTCCAGACAAGTGCCAACACACTCAGCTCAGTATTCTTTTACATGAAGTGCAAAGAACTTTCTTTTATAGAAAGCATTTATTCTAAGAGAATGACAGAGAAAGTGTCCCCAGACTTATAAGGAAGGACAATACAAGCACAGTATAAGATCTGTCACTCAAACTTGTACTTAGACTCATCTTTAATGGTGTTAAGACTTACTCCAAGTAAGTTGGTTGAAGTATAAAACACAGAAATATATACTACTAAAATTCTCTGTTAGAAATGGAGGATGCAACCAGGCGTGGTGGCGCATGCTTGTAATCCCAGCATTTGGGAGGCTGAGACAGGAGGTTGCAGTTCCTGGACAGCTTCAGCTACTTAGTGAGGCCCTACACAACTTAGTGAGACCCTGTTTCAAAACAAAGAATAAAAAATAGGCAAGGCATGTAGCTCAGAGGTTGAATGGCCCTGGGTTTTATCTTCAGACGACCCACCAACCAAAAAAAAAAAAAAAAAGGAGGATGCAGGATATAACACACACTTTTAAAAGACCAAAATACTCACACATCCATAGTATTATATAATGGCTGCTCCAAATGGTCAAAGATGTATAAAGTTGCTATGACAAACTCAGAGACCATATCTGTGGCTAGCAGCAGGTTTCCAGTGTCCAGGTATGAGGACAGACCCCTCACTTATTTGGTAAAGAGGATTCCAAAGAGAAGTTGTGTTTGAGGCCTTATATTTGATAGCAGCAGGAATTGATGTCAGGGGTAAGGTATCCGCCACTTTGGAATTTTAAGGAACTCTTTGTCATGAAAAGCAGACGCCTCATGGTAGATACTTTCAACTGTAGCCATGACGAGGCAGATTTCTGAATTTCTATCTGTCTGTCTATCTATCTATATAAGGCTTTATTAAATAGGCTTGGAGTCAAAGTCTGGGGGGAGGAAAAGTAGATACTAACATAACTGATTAAAAGAAAGCTTGCCTTGTTCTTGGGGAAAAAGGCCGGCAACGAGAGACTTTCCACAAAACTAGGAGAGGACTTAAATAGGGCTAATTTTTTTGATAAAAGTGAGTAGTTCTAAGACCAAGTAGTAATGTTTTTTATTTTTAATTCATATCATTAAAACTATAAGAGCTTTGCAAGAAGAATAACAAAGGTAATTATTGATTTTCTGTTTGTAAATAAAAGATGATGACTCTGGATTTTATGTTGGTGCACATCACAAGCTGGAATGAAGTACACTTGGTATTTGTAGGACAAATATTACATAGTCTGTAAATATTTTTTTCATATGCTGTATTCTTTTTTCTTTTTTCATATGCTGTATTCATAGTCATCTGATTATTTGAATGTTTAATCTTCTTGTTTAGAATATCCTTATTTTTATTTATTTATTTTGGTATTGGTGAATGAATCCAGGCATATTATACCTCCTAGCAATACCCACAGTCTCCTTTTATTTTATTTTGAACCAGCATCTCACAAAGTTCCTAACAGTTTTACTAAACTGCTGAAACCAGCCTAAAACCTGGAATCCTCCTGTCTCAGCCTCCCAAGTACTAGAATTACAGGTGTGTGATGCTGTAACTGGCTTGTCTATACTACCTTGTATAAGGCCAAGAGTGAAATTCTAAAGGCCACTTAATTTCAGTAATGCAAGTCTTGGCTATGTCTATATGGGGCCTCAGGCCAGTTCTAGCCCTCGAAGCCATCCTTGTCATTTTCTTGATGTAATTGGAATGTATTGAAACTTCATCATTAATGTGCTCACCATGGGCTTTGAAAGACATTCAGTAGTTAATTGAGAAAGATCCTTTGTATTTTTAATTTTATATTAGTTCTTTTTCCTTTTTTTTGCGGTACTGAAGATTGAATCTAGGGACATTCTACCTCTGAGTTATACCCCCAGGTAGCTTGCTAAATTTGTTAAACTTGCTAAACTTGCTAAACTAGAGGGTCTTGCTAAACTGCTAACACTGGCTTCCAACCTGTGATTCTCCTGTCTCATTCTCACATACACTTGGCATCACCATGCCGGCTCTATTATTATTTTAAGTTATATTGAATATAAGCAATTGCTTTTGAGCATATATTGACTTATATTGAGTATAAGCAACTGCTTTTTTTCTACATAAATTAAAATGCTTAGGTGTTTAAAACTCCCTTATTTAGTTAATACAGTATGTTATGTTACATTAATATGTATATGATATTGACTCATTGTTATACTCCTGAGCTTATCTCATTTTCTGACAAATAAAACGTTTGGTTTACGACCAAAAGCAGTTTCCTTCTCTCTTCTTCTCATTGGTATAGAACTAAATTTGCCTTTTCTCTGAACTTTAGTGTATACTATTTTGTATTGTATCTAAATATATGCATGTTAGAGTACTCCATTTTTCCTCATACTACAAAGAACAATGGAAGAGAAGCCAGAGACATTGAAATGAATTCCAATTCTGCCACTTGAATATTCTAAAACTCAAGTTTCTTTTATGTAAAATGAAGACCATAATGTATAGCATATGCGGTCTTATAGAGTTTTTCTAAGTACTTAAATAAGATATGTCAAACACAATACTCTGAAAATGTAGAGGTCTTCATACACATCACTCTTATTACTGATGGTTAAGCTTTAAAACTTGCAAAATTTTTACTTAGTATTGGCTACACTTAGGAGTCAAAACAAATTTGAGTCAGATGCAATGATGAAAAGCTGTAATCCCAGTACGTGGACAACTTACACAGGAAGATGGCAGGTTCTAGGTCAGCTTCAGAAATTTAGTGTGACCCTATTTTCAAGGGAAAAATATAAAGGCTGGAGGTGTAACTCACCAGTAGATGCTCACTGTATTCAATTACCAGTACTACAAAATAAAAAAGAGCTTGGAAGGTATATTGTTTCTCCTCTTCCTCCTCCTCCTCCTCCTCCTCCTCCTCCTTCTTCTTCTCCTCCCTCCTCTTCCTCTTCCCCTTCCCCTTCCCCTTCCCCTTCTCCTTCTCCTTTTCCTTCTCCTTCCCCTTCCCCTTCCCCTTCTCCTTTTCCTTCTCCTTCTCCTTCTCCTTCTCCTCCTTCTTTGCAGTACTGTGGATGAAAGCCAGTGGCATTCTACCCTCCAAGCTACAACCCTAGCTGTATTTATTTATTCTTAATTTTGAAACAGGGTCTCACCGAGTTGCAAAGGGCCTCACTAAGTAGTTGAAGCTGTCCATGAACTGAGATCCTCCTATCTCAGCCTCCCAAATGCTGGTATTACAAGTGTGTGCCACCATGCCTGGCTTTATATCTCTATTTTAATATTATGTATACCTCCTAGATTGAGGTAAATGGTATGTAATAGCCATAATCATATAGAATGATTATTAATTATTTTTTTTATTTTCTGTTAGTCAGATTTTTCATGACTCACCAAACAATATAAATGGCAAATGTAGCCTTCAAGAGATGAAAGTCACAATGAGAAAAAAATCTCAGGGACACTGGTCAGCTTTAATCTCAACGATTATTATTATTATTATTGTGTGTGGGTCTGGGGATGGAACCCAGAGACACTTGACCTCCGAGCCACACCCACTGCCCTATTTATATTCATTATTTTGAAACAGGGTCTCACTAAGTTGCCGAGGGCCTCACTAGGTAGCTGAGGCTGTCTGCAAACTGTGAGCCTCAGGTTTCAGCCTCCCGAATGCTGGGATTACAAGCGTACACCACCATGCCTGGCTCCAAAGATTATTTTTTAAGATTCTAATAAAATAATGGTCTTGTAAAGAAGAATTTGTAAAAAGGTTGAAAGGGATTTTTCAATCCTAAAATCTTTCCTCTACATATACAAAGCAAGTATGAATATTAGCACATTGAATCTAATAACAGGTACAAAAAACAGTTCAGTGTCATAAGATAAGAGAAATCAACAGTAAACAACCCATTTGTCAGTTGATATATAACAAATAATAACAAAGCTCAGCATTTTATGAATTGCTATTTCTTGCGTGTTGACAGGTTGAGCGTGAAGTTATGTCGATCCTACTTGTTGTGTCTGCAGGTGGCTGCGGAGTCTTCAGTACCTGCTTATCCATGGTGATTTTGACTAGAATAAACCAGTGCTGCTCCCTGTGGCTTCTCATCCTTCAACATTTTATCATAGGTTTTCTTTCATGTTGAATCCAGAGTACTAACTAGATAGGACTATACTATAAAATGCCTCTTAAAATCTAGGGTTGGAGCCAGGCGTGGTGGTGCACGCTTGTAATCCCCACGCTTGGGAGGCGGAGACCGGAGGATCACGCAGGTTCAAAACCAGCCGCACTGGCTTAAGAGACCCTGTTTCCAAATAAAAATATAAAAAATGGGTCTTGGAGTCTAGCCCAGAGGTAGAAGGGTGATGGGTCCAACCCATCACCGGTGGGGCTGAGCAGGAAGGAGAGTGCCGACAGCCCAAACAGAAGCACACGATGAGCTGGGAGTCGAGTCAAGCATGATCTTGTTTATTTTTCTCAGGCAACCCAATTTAAAGCAAAAATCTCAAGGGGGATTTCCAACAGGAAACTATTCTAACCAAACAAGCTAAAGGTCACTCTTGCATGTGCAAAGCACATAATTTGCAGCCAATCATTATCCAATGCACGAGGGGCTCATGAGCACGGAAGCATTATTTGAGCCAATAAGGCTCAACATTACCAAGTTGAGCTAGCAGGGGCGAGGAGAGTAGTTACGCCCTCCATATCCACTTGGCGCTACATGTTGCTGATTCATCGAAAGTTCTCAGGTGGTTGTGCAGACCCCAACGTGCTCTGCGCTACATGTAGCTGATTCATCGGAAAGTTATGTCAGGAGGTTGTGCAGACCCCAACAGAAGGATTTCCAGGAACCCCAGTACCACCAAAAAAAATCTAGGGTTGGAAATTTTCCTAGCATCACTCATTTCTGCTGCCCACATTATGTTTGGTCAAAGTAAATCACCAAATATAGCCCCAGTTCACCAGTATGGAAATAGAAGCCACCTGGTTTTATTTATTTATTTATTTATTTATTTATTTATTTATTTATTATTTAAACTAGGATTCACCCTGTGTTGCTCTGCCTCTGAACCACACCCTCAGCCCATTTTATTTTATTTTCTTAAAACAGGGTCTCAGTTTCTGAGTTAGCCTCCAACTTGTGACCCTCATATCACATCCTCCTAAGTACAAGGATTACAGTCTTGCACCATCAAACCTGGCTTAGACGCCACCTGCTGATGGGAAGAACTGCAAGTTTACATTTTGTCCTCATTTACACCTGTTTATGGCTAAATTCTACAATAGAATATAGATATATGTGGATGGAGAACGTATTTAAAAAGAGGACTCTGTTAAAAGCCAAAGGGGGACTTAATTCCCAAAGCATACCCAGAACAAACAAACATGATGTGCAGTGTGCAAATGTAGCTATTGCAGCACAACAGAGCCAGGGCATCAGAGGCAACACAGGAGCACCAGACACAAGTTGAAAAGTGCTGGGTCCCATAGGCACTGCGCAGGCACAGTGCCTGCCATGCAGCTCAGATGTAATGCTTTGACAAGCACATGGAGTCCCTAGCAACCTAGTGACTATAATTGCTAACACCTGAGACTGAAGAATTCTCACTACCTTGCTATTGCAGTGACTGTTAATCAGGCTAAAGACTGAATGGTCAGTGATGCTGGCTGTCACTGGGCAAATCCTCACCTTCATTTCAGTTGCACATTGGCTAAGGTCAAGCCTGAAAACCCTGACCGGACTTACAACTGACCACGAGCTGAGACCCTGACACAGCCAACTGAGCTCTGTGGTAAATGGACTGCCCAACCTTTTTTCCGGGTTATTCTAATCTCCCTCTCTTTCTCTCTCTTCCCTAAAATATCATAGGTTGGTGTAAATTACTATAGTTGTGTGGAGTGTTAGCAAATAAAGAACTCGTCTTGGTCATGATTCAAAAAGTTCTGAAATGACTAAGATCACGTTTTAGTTGCTTTCCATATTCTAAGTCTGCTCAGAATAATATGACAAATATATTAAAAAAGAGAAGTTGGCCTCACTGTCATTTGGCAATGTGAAATGTGACAATTACAGGAATTCAAAGCTCAGTAGAAAGTTCTAAGAGAGGCCCTGTTTAGAATACACAGGTCACCCTTCATCCCATGTGTGGTGGAAGAGATCTGTTAAGAAGTTTCTGCATGGCCTGTGGGAAATAAGGAAGTGATCATCTTGATAATTCTTGAGAATCTAGAGCAGCTATGCAATGGCATAGCAAGGAGCAAGCCTCCGAAACCATGACTAAAGAAACTCAAACAGGATCACAACAACAATGTTGCTCACACAAGCAGAAGTTTACAGCATTTGTAATAGATTAAGGAAGGACCATCAGGCCCAGATTGGATTAAATTCAGTTTCTGTGACCTCTAGCTATGGTATTAGACAGGCTAGAAAATTGAAATAAAAACTAACAAAACCGTTTAATAATTATTAGGTGGTAAAACAAAATACTAAGGTATTCAGAATACAACATGGTAGTACAGAGAAAAAAGGTTATGCATTTCTCTTTTAAGTTTCAAGGGAAATCACAATTTTAAGTAGATCTTGAATGGAAATTATTTTAAGTATATCTTTAAAGCCTTGAAGACTGAAGTGTCACAGACTGACAGCAAAGCCCTGTGAGCAGATGGGTGAAGGCTCAGATGGAAGCCTCTGTAGCTCACAGAGGTCAGGGAAAGAGAGCCCCACTGCAGTCTCCACAGTCACCTCTCTCCATGCTTGTCAAATTCACACATCAAGTCATCTCCACTATGAGATTTCTGGCATGCTTGCCTGATTTCCTCTTATTCCTCCAAAGCATCTACCTTTGATTTTCAGGACTTTGTCGAATATTAAAGTGTTTTTCTTCTACTTTGGTACTTTGGTGAGCCCACATCTCAATCTTTTCCTCAAATTTTATTCAACCATTTACAGCACTACTAGCCAAATTGTATACATGACAACCTGTGTGAGTTGAAGATAATATACTAGACATTATCGTCTATTCCCCCTACTTACTCAGGACCACAGAGCAGGATTGTCTACTATTCACACACCTTCTACATTCCCATAGAATAATTATATTGTAAGCAGTCAAACTACCAAAATTGCTGTTTTATGATTCCAGTCTATTATGACCTCTTGATTAAAAAACTGTTATCCACTTTTTACCTAAGTCACTTGATTTTTCCTTTTCATATGGAATACAAAAGTGTTCACTCAGTTGAGCTTCTTTATGTTTCATAATACTTTAGAGCATGTCAAGATTTTAATGTAGCCTAATGTCATTTTTAAATAATTATATGAGACAAACCCATTTAAAATTCAGGATTTCCATTGTTCCTACTGAGTTTTCCTTTAATTAAGTTCATTTTAGAATAGCACCTTATAATTAAGTATACTAAAAATAACAAGTT
This sequence comes from Muscardinus avellanarius, assembly GCF_963383645.1. Lineage (NCBI taxonomy): Eukaryota > Metazoa > Chordata > Mammalia > Rodentia > Gliridae > Muscardinus > Muscardinus avellanarius. Next base: position 86,413,601 of record NC_137786.1, on the reverse strand, counting down.
TTCCGATTCTCCTTTTGGCTAAACAACTCGTTTGTGTATTCCATCTTTTTGGCCTCATCATTGATCTATAAAAACCCATTCAACTATTTGAAAGGCTGTTTACAATATTTTCCAAGATATAATCTGAGATTCCAATCTGCCAGCACAACACAAACTTACTTTAAGACTTTCAGAGAGATGAGAAGATATCTGAGCAGCATTTTTTGCAATGTTTTGTAATACTTGTTCAAGAGAAACTGCAATATAAGGGGATGTGCTCTTACGATTTTGACCTTCTTCTATAATGAAGGTTATAATTAGAAATTTATATAAAATTTGAATCTAAACCAGGTGTGGTTGTTCATGCCTATAATCTCAGTACTTGAGAGGCTAAGATAGGATGATCACAAGTTCTAGGCCAGCCTCATCAACTTAGTGAGGCCCTTTTTCAAAAATAGGGAAATAAAAATAGCTGGAGGTATAGTTTGGAGATAAACTGTCCCTGGGTTAAATCACCAATACACACACACACACACACACACACACACACACACACACACACACACACTTTCAAATTTTCTCTCTTAAGAAAGGCTAAACTAATATAAATGCCAATACTTCCATTTTATAAGGAAAATCTTCTATAAAATAGATGTCTTCAAAAGCCTCTGCTTTTATGTCACTTAGTCCATTTTACAAAGTTAATGTTATAACATTTTATTGTACAGGTTCCTGACACATATAGCTCAAACCTTTTAAGTAGGATCAAGAATCCACTGACTCGGGCCCATCTTCTAAGAACTGAGGTTTGTCTACTTAATAGGAAGCTATTAACTTCTCCATTTAAAGATAACCAAGAAACATGAAGGAGAGGAAATCTTAAATGAAAACGAATTCATCTAAATTGTTACAGAAAAAGGAAACTATCAAGAAATAGAGAAAAAGTAGTGCTTGAAGGCATATCCTGAAGATTAACAATACAGCTAACTCACACACTGGGGGAAAATTGTTAGGACTACTTTATTTCCTGGTCCAAAGCTTTCTATGATTAAACTCCATTTACCTTTTCTAAACTATGTTCCTAATCTCTACAGTCGCTATAGAATCCATGTCAGAAAAAAGAAAAGCAAGCAAACAAAGAATGACAGAAAAGGAGAGAAAAAAATGTCTTTTAAAAAAGTAAAAGAAACATAGGACCAAGAAAGGAAGTTTGGAGAGAGTGCAGACTGGATTGGTGCATTAGCAGTGAATATTTAATGAGACCCTGAATATCTTAGCAGTACAGAAATGTCTTACATTGATTTGAAAGTTCTTTTCTGAATTACTCTAACCAGAAAAATCACTGCCTACGCCCTTTTTATTTATCCTCTATTAAAATGCCAAAGAACATCATTCAAAGAGACACACATTGGGAGATTTTAAAGTTTCCTCTACCATTAAGATATAATTTGTTTGTCTGAAAGCACTACTTTTTCATAAAGTTCATTTTCTGAAATAAGAGTTCTCTCCTCTGTTAAACTTGCTCAGATTCAGTAAGTTCCTTAGAATTGCTCCACCCAGCTACAGGGATAAGCCATCCCTGCAGGCCATCTGCTTGAACTCTGCTCTGGTCATCTTCCCAGAGTACACTCCCTGTTCTCTGCCCTGAGGTCACATCAGTGTCCCAGAACAACACATTCTCTCACAGTCCACACCAGTCTATGACTCTCTGGTGAAGCCAAAGAGTCTGGGAACCACTCTCACTACCCCCACCCTACCTAGCCAGCGCAGAATCTGAGCTCTGCAAAAGAAAGAGAATTCTACTAGAAGAAGAGAGGAAAAGACAACCTTTTGGTAAACTTCCACAAGTGTATACACCAGTAAGCTGCAACCAAAGAGAACACCTTCAAGAAGAATAAATATAACCACAGATGCAACCCATAATTAATCTCTTTATTCAGCATAATAGCTGCTAAAAGATCTATTATCAGAGGCTGAAGAGTTATTACTGTCTTTACTATGGAGCTTAAATTCTGCCTCAGGCTGCAAGGAACTCATGGTACTTGTTGGCCTTACTCTCTTACCTAGTCCCAATGTTTTTTCAAACAGCCTGTATTCTCTTCCTACTCACCTATATTCCACAAATGGTCAGGATTTTCTATATATAACCTATATTAAAAATACTACTTTGTATAGCTGGGCATGGTGGCACACTCTTGTAATCCCCACACTTGGGAGGCAGAGCCAGGAGGATCGCACAGGTTCAAAGCCAGCCGTGCTGGCTTAAGAGACCCTGTTTCCAAATTTAAAAAATATATATAAAAATAGGTCTGGGAGTGTAGCCCGGAGGTAGAGGTTTTCCAGGAACCCCAGTACCACCAATAAATAAATAAATAAATAAATAAATAAATATAAAAATACTACTTTGTATAGAGTTAATAGTTACCAGAAGATTAAACATCTTATTCATTAAAATTTAAGCTAAAAACATACTTGTTAGTTGAGAACTCTATTTTTTTAAAGTTATGTAATGTAAACTTAGGTTAAAGTGCCAGATACATATCAGCTGGAGTAGCTGAAATGTTTAAGAAAAAACACTCCCAATAAAGTTTAACTCAGAAGTTCAAAATGTCATAAAACCCTAGTGTCTTGCATTATCTTCCTTTTAAGTTAGGTGGTTATGTTCTAGCATAAGCCCTACTTCCCTCCTTGTATATGATAGGCTATGTTGTGATCAGCTTTTAGGGACCATATGCTTCGCCTTTCATATCAAAGAGGAAGACTGAGGACCTCCCCGTTCCTTCAGATGAAACAATAGTCTCAGGCTTTATTTTAACTGATTCAGTTATCATGCCCTCATCTAACAGTGAAATAATAAATGCCTTAGCTCTGCATAACCAATTAATGTTAAATAAATAAAAGGCTAGGCTGAGTACCATGGGTAAGTTGACCTACAGAGGTAAGCAGGAAGTTAAAACCATTCATAGCACTTGGTAGATTCCATAGACTTCATAGACTTCATCTATGAAGGGAAAAGGAAGTTTGACAATTGACCTCAGTATAAATATTTAAACACTTAAGACCCATATTTTATGAAATGTGAAAGAAATAAACCAAAAAATTAAAAACATTTTAATAAACAGGCCAAACACCAGATTGTCTACCACACATAGTATTCTTCTGAGATCACCCGTCCCACACTCCCAACATGCTAAATGTATAGCCCATAATTAGTTCTGCTTATACTATGTAACACACACTCTATAGCTGATTCATCTAAGGTAGGCCTTTACTCCAACACAGCAAATTCACAGGCTAAAGAAGAAAAACAGAAACCATTTGATCTATTCTTCTGAGTTGAGATACACAAAGAGTTTCTAGCTGTTAAAATAAATTTGAAAGGAAGGAAGATAGAGTTGAAGCCTCATGGGAAGCCAGTTATGAACAATAAGAAATTATGAGACAGAGAATGCATACATGTAAGAAAGAGAGGAAGTCTGTTCTGACTGAAGAATGAGAAGATTAAGAAAAGACAGAAACATCGGATCCAGGAGCACACCAAGTGTCCAAACCTGTACTACTTCCATTCGTGAAGCCATTCTGTTCTACCTCTATGAGAGCAATTCCACTTTTAGGTCTGGGTCTCTGTACATACTTTTATAACCACCTATCTCTTCACATGTGTTATGTTGAGTTTCTTTTTTCATATAAATGATATATCCAAGCTGAAGATTATGTTACAAAAAGCTAGTTTGCTTGATAAATAATTCACCATGGGGGTCTTTGAAAAATATCCACCTTCCTAGTATATTAAGATTGTACTTTAATAATTGGCATGGCCAGAAGCAATTGCTTAAAATAAGGCATACCAAGATAAATCTTTTTCTTAAAAAATTGTTCCTTTAGGTTGCCTACCAGAATCTGAAGAAAAAAAAATACAACCCTTCAAGTGTAATTTCTATTTCTAATACAAGCTAAACAGCAGTAGCCCTAGGCTGATGTTACCTGCTGGCTGAGGGTATGTGATCCTGTTATACCCATATGCTGCTTCTCTCACTGTCTGAATTTCCTAATGTTAAATATCACTGATAATATGTTCACTCATTTATTACTAAGTAAACGTGCATACTATTTTGATTTTTGTGAAATATCTTTAAAAGTTTTTTAAATGAAAATCGTTGACTTCTAAATAAGCATTATTAAATATGAGAATTTAACCCAGTTTTTAAATTTGAATATTATTGTGATATGAGAAGCCACAAGTATATCCTGAAAAGGAATTTAAAAATTCTCCCATACTATTTTTTTTCTAGAAACACAATGTAACTTTGGTAAGGTCTCATCTTTCATTGGCAGAACAAAGCTGCACTGACACATGGCTCTGAGTCAGCATGGAAATCTGCCCAGAAACAGGGGTTTTGTTCTCCTAATTGACCTGCCAGTTTGAAATCTTTTCTTGGTAACTGTGACTTCCTACAGAGTTGAAAGTACTGTCCATCTTGAGCTCAAATTGTATATTTATTCTGAAACACTGTGGTGTTCAAAATAAAGCTCTTTCATGAGAGGGAGAAAATATGAATTTTCATGGGAAGAAAAATAATGAGTAACTGCTAGAGTCAACATATGGATTAAAATATATTTCTATATCTATAAAATGTCAAGGAAATTTTTAATAATAATCTACAATTTTAGGGTACATTTTCATTTTCATAAGTATTATCAATATTTGTTGAATTAACACAATAAATTAACTTGTAAGATTTTTGATATAGAAAAAAAGGTTTATTATTTTTCTTCTTAGTGGATTTCTTTAAGCTGACTCTGTCAGATAACAAAGAAAGTTTTGAAGCTATCTTCATGATATTTCTGAATATTATAGTCATAACTGCGGAAGAGAGAGTTAATTCTCATCTGGATGTTTGTGCCTCTGTGGGCAACTTCAGCAGAAATTCTTGAAATCCTCAGGAATAAATTTTATGCTATGCCTATTCTGTCTTCATTAAATAATCATAAAGTATAGCAGTTCCTTGTTACATGTTGATTATGTAATGTTTTATGTTACCCATTCCTACAAGAATGAGTTCTGTAAAATTATTTGTGATATAATTTTTTTCTTTCATTTATTAGTTCTGACCTAGAGTTAGATGAAGGACATGTTCCTCATCCTAGGCCTAGTCACTCTACTCCCTGTGGGTATCTACATCCCTAGTTGTAGTAACATATCCCAAGTTCTGTGATAAACCCCTAGGTGGGGCAAAGGCAGAGGCTCTGTTCAATACTCAAACTATGGAGTAAATCTGGAGCACCTGGGTACTAGGGATCATCTCAAAAGATAGTAAATATGAATAAAATAAATGTAAGACATCACTAATCAGCAGGAAAATCAAAATCACAATGAGAGTGAGAGCGTAGCTTAGTGCTAGAATGTTTGCCTTGTATGCATGAGACCTTGGGTTTGATCCTCAGCAACACAAAAACAAACAAACCCAAAACTTTCACAATGAAGTATCACCTTACACAGACTTATAATTCTAGTATTTGGTAGAATGGAACAGAAGGGACATTAATTTTAGTCCAGTGTATTGTATACCAAGACCCTATTTCAAAGTAAAAAAATAAAACAGAACTTGGAATGTAGTTGAGAGATAGAATGTCCCTGGGTTCAATTCCTAGTACTACAAGAAAAAAAAAAAAAAAAAAAGAAAGAAAGAAAGGAAGAGAGAGAGAGAGGGGGATCAAGTTCTGGTTAGATAATTTGGAGGAAAAGGAACCCTTACACACAGTTACTTGTGTTGTAAATTATACAAACATTATAGAAAACAATATGAAAGTTCCTCAAAAAATTAAAACTAAAAGCCAGACATGGAGGTACATGCTTGTAATCCCCGCGCTTGGGAGGATGAGACAGGAGGATAGCATTACTTCGAAGCCAGCCTCAGCTACTTAGTGAGGCTCTCATCAACATGGTGAGACCCTGTTTCCAAATAAAATATATATAAAAAAATAGGTCTGGGAGTATAGCCTGAGGTAGAAAGCCTCTGGATTCCACCCCAAGTACCACCATAATAATAATAATAATAATAATAATAATAATAATAATAACAACAACAACTAGAACATATGGTCCAGCTTTCCCACTTAAGCATATATCCAAAGAAAATAGGTCAATATAAATTTGTAAAGCCATATTTGATGCAACATTATTCACTAAACAGCCAAGAAATGAAAATAACCTAAGTGTCCATCAACTGATCAGCAAAAAAATATGGAACATATACAAATGGAACACTATTCAACTAGTAAAAATAATGAAATCTTGTTATTTGTGTCAGGTTGGAACTGAAGATCATGATACATGAAATAAGCCAGGCACTGACAGACAAGTAATGTATAAATGAGCTCTCTAATGTACAGACTGAAAAATGAAACAAAAATCTTGAACTAAGAGTTCAAATTAGACTCGTAGTTATCAGAGGCCATGGAAAGTAGGAAGGGTAGAGAAGATCTTGGATGGGGAAAATATTCATTAATTCTTTCATCCTCTGGCAGAATAATCATCTTGACTATCTTTAGGGCCACTACTGTCCCCAACTCTCATATGAAGTAGCTATGGTGGTATGAATTATTTTGTGAATCTAGAAATACACAGGGAATTTAGGTCTGGTCAGCTATCTACACCTCTAGTCACAGTGAAGACCACATAAAGAATCAAGGAGGAAGACAGGAGTTAACAAGGACCAGTAGCATATGAGACACATTTAGACTTCTCTAGGATGACTGCATAAAAAGGAATGTTTTTCTTTTTTCCCCCTCTTTTCCTTCATTTTTTTCTCTTCCCCCTTCATTTCCTTTCTCTTTCCCCTCTCCCATCCTTTCCTTTTCTTTTATTTCTTTTCCTTTCTTTTCTTTCCCAATTTTCTCCTTTCCTTCTTCTGGTTTCTTTCTGAAATTGAAACTATGAAATCATAGTTTGGACCACTGAGAGCCCTATTTATATCCAAATTGACCCTGTCTGGAGTGCAGATGGAAAGCAAAGCCAAGAAAGAAAATCAGATATTGTTAACATTGCTTGAACCTCTGGATCCAGCCACAAATTGAGTCAGCATCACCTTCACATTTTTATGTTATTTAAATGAGCATTATTTTTGTGCTTTCAACACCCCAATAGTGTATATTTTTGAACATATAACATTGAGTCTTAATTCATAATGGCTAATAATAGACATAAGATTTTATTGGCTAAAAGCCATGTTATGTTTTCTTTTTACCATAGTCTCAAAGCTTTTGGTTTAGGAACATTTGTATCTGATGCCATCTTTGGAATTAAAAATGAATATATATTCTGTCAACCAGAACTGATTTAGCCACCGTGGAAGCTGAATCAACAGTCTCTTTAGTTGAGCCACAGAAATTATATCTGCCCAGGAGATGGGACATCAATAACTGTTAGATATCTATAAAAAGTTCTGTGAGGTAGCCGGGTAGCTGTAGAACAACAGAAAACCTCCTCCACCACACTTATTAGCTGCTGCCTTTGTGCCAGGCCAGAGAGAGCGAGAAGAGGATTGAATTCGCCATTATTTTTAGCTGGCCAATTACTACATTGGCAAAGTAAATAATGTATCTGATTTTGGCAAGTAAGTTAATACTTTAAGAATCTTGCCTTAGGTTGTAGGAAACATGTATTTGGCAGAAACAGGTCTTTGGACTGCTTTGCTTTGAAACCAGCTGTATTTGAGTGAGATCTGGAAATCTCATTCAGAGGAGCACTTGATGGAATACACGTTTCACTCAGATGGACCGTTAGCATTAATGGAAAACTATAAATTGGTGCATATTTCAAATGAAATGACCACAAATGCTAAACTGCTGGACTTTACAGGCTATCCTTTATGGAATCCATGATGGGAGCTTAAATTTGGAAGGGAAAAATGTATAAAATGAAAATGTTAGTCATGCGGCCACAATTGTAGATTGGACTTATTGTAGTGCACTTAGAGGGACAGGGGGCATAGTCAAGTGGTATTTATTTGGGCAAATGATGGCAAGAAAAGCAGGATTCTATTTAACATGTTCCAACCCACTTTAGAGAATAAACTAAGCTACAGTTACCACAGTTACCTCAGAGGAAATCTCGGACAGTGCTGTTGCCAATGTCTGAGCAACACCAGGGTTTGGGGGATCGGAGTTCAGTTGTTTTCTTCTGTAGAGACGAGAGAAGGGCTTACATTCATTCCTTGGTCATGGGTTAGTTTTCTCCCAATTCTATTTTTATCTTTCTTATATTAGTTGCTCCACTGTCTGCATAAAAACTTTAGGTAATTTCATCTAAAAATAAATTTATACAGCTTCCTTAATTTAAATGGTTTTACATAATATAAAATTAATTTAATTACACTTATAAGTCAGGAGAAAAAAATGAGAGAAAAACTGGGAGGAGTTCTAAGCAACAGAAAAAGCAGGTATAATTAGATGAAGAAGCGTTCCCAATTAGGAGAGATGTTCGGAGGATCTGATGCTTTTTTTCTTTCTTGAGGTTGAAGAAAGATATTTGAAGATATTCGATTTTATCATGCTTTCTGGAGAGATGTGCTTTTTTAATGGTTTTGAGCTCTCACAGTTTGTGTACACTATTTGCTAAAGAATTACCATGATAGATGACTGATGCACTTAGCTTTTATGCGGACAGGGATCAAAGCACATTGTTTGGCTTATTTAAGCTCTAGTTTCAAATGTACACCCAGTTGTTCAATGAAGAGATGAATTATACACACAGTTATGTAACACACACATACACACACACACACACACACACACACACACGTAATAATACCTTAATATCGATATATGTAATAATACCTTAATATCTATATATGTTGCAAGGTAACTTTTAGGACATACCAATATACTTACAAGCTTATATGTTTCTAAGTGAGTATTCCAGTTTGTAAACAATATCTGGTTATTGAAAAAATAAAAATAATGATCAGAGTGACTAAGGGCGTTGACAGCATTTGAGTGTGGGACACTGATGCAACTGACTTTTCAGTGCTGAGAAAATCCTGCATCACAAAAATTTTGAATTTCCAGTTGGAAATACAATTTTAAAGCCTCTTTATAATGAAATAACCCTAAGACTCTATTTATATATATAGCCAAATCACATTTGCTAGAATTAATCTATGTTGAATTTCCCATTTTAATATAAAATTCAGAGAACTGTACTTTTATTGCCTAAATGTACCAAGCATGGATTATCTTTTCAGAAATAACAACTACAAAGTCTAAACTAATATCATGGCTACCAAAACCATACGCTTGTATCATGCTGCACTCATATTATTTTAATTTTAGGGATACACATGAATATCCCTGCTAGAAAGTATTCAATAAAATTAACAACTCAGCAGTTGTTATTTGAATATTTGAAATTGTGTTTCATAGTCTCACACATAAATTAACATTACAGTTCCCCCGGCAAGGCTTTTGCTTTCCTAATGAAGTAAAAACAAAACCAACAAAAATCAAGAAATGTTTAAATTTTAAATATAAACAAAATTTGACAAATGTATATTGTGCCTTCTTATTTTCTCCAGTTTCACGCTTTGTAATTTGTCTGGGTCTATTTATTGTTAAAAATAAAATTAATTAATTTATTGTTAAAAATAAAATTTGTCTATTTATTGTTAAAAATAAAATTAATAAAAATAAAATAAAATAAGCTTGTAAGTATATTGGTATGTCTTAAAATTAAAAATATTACTTAATTTTTGTTTATCAATCTGATCTGTGAATATTCATCTTAACATTTAATCTAAGTATTTAAAATATTTATTCTCAAGTGATTTTCTCTTATTCATGTGCAGAATGTTTTATGGTCTTTATATTTCTGAACTTCAAAATTAATTCTTTTAAATAGGTGAATGAGCCGGGCGTGGTGGCACACGCTTGTAATCCCCGCGCTTGGGAGGCTGAGACAGGAGGATCGCGCAGGTTTGAAGCCAGCCGCGCGCGCGCTGGTTTAGGAGACCCTGTTTCCAAATAAAAATGTAAAAATAGGTCTAGGAGTGTAGCCCGGAGTTAGAAGGGCTTCCAGGAACCCCAGTACCACAAAAAAAAAAAAAAAAAAAAAAATTAAATAGGTGAGTGAGAGCCGGGCGTGGTGGTGCTCACTTGTAATCCCAGCATTCAGGAGGCTGAGACCTGAGAATCGTGGTTTGCAGACAGTCTCAGATAGTGAGGCCCTCTGCAACTTAGTGAGACCCTGTTTCAAAATAAAGAATAAAAAAAATAGGGCAGAGGTCGAATAGGTGTTCTATTATATTCATGCCTAAATGTTTACATGTTCAAATGTATAATATTGTACCTTTCCTCTTATTTATCTTTTAATATGAGAAAATAATTTCTTTTTGAAAAAATGATAGGTGCATAAGCATGCTGCAAACTGTAAATTCAACTTCAGGAAAATGGAGAGGGGCTAATCAAACAGGTGTTATAAAAAGCAGGCTTTGGATTTAAAAGGTCTGTGATCCGCTGATAAGATCATAATAAAAGGAAAATGATATGAGACATGTAAATGGTTTTACAGATTAATTGATACATCTCAGTAGTTATGAAACCTCATGAGAATAGATGATCAATTAGTTCTTTAGCAGAAATAGTCTTAAAATCATACATATAAAATTGCATTTCAACAATTATAATAAAAATCATTTTAGCATAAATAGAGACAGAAACCTTAGTCAAGGGGGAAAATGGGCAAAAATATAAATATATAAAAACACAAGTCATGATGTGTTTGATTCCCTTCATGAGGAGGCAGAATGTGATCTAGTATTTGGGGCTTTAGTTTCTGATTGTCTGTATGTGACAAATCATAAGAAATTAAGTCAAACTTCTCCAAAAAATATCAAGAAAAGACATAAGGCAGATGGGAGACCTTGGATCTTAAGAAATCAGAAGAACTTGTTCAAAAGGAGATTTTTTTTTTTTTGCAGTAATGGGGATGGAATCCAGTGACATTGTATCTCCGAGCTACACCCCAAGCCTTATTTTTTGAAACAGGGTCTCACTGCATTGCGAAGGGCCTCACTAGTTGAGCTGTCCTGCAAACTGGGATTTTCTGGTCTCAGCCTTCCAAATGCTGGATTACAAGCATTTACCACCATGCCTGGCTCCAAAGGGAGATTTAATGTGTCAATAAGAAACAAACTATAAAAATTTCCTCCTTGAAAATTTTATAGGACATAAGTAGGTAGGCAGAACACCAGCAAAGTAGTCCAAAGACTGTTCCTGCCAAATATATGTTCTCTGCAATGTAAGGCGAGATTCTTAAGTATTAACTCACTAGCCAAAAAACAAATACATCATTTAGTTTGCATTTGTGCATGTAGTAATTGGCAGACTAAAAATATCTATGGAGATTTCATTGTAATTCCATGAAGAAGGTCATGCTATCCACAGGAAAAAAAAAATGGTCACTGACTATGGGCAGAGGGATGATGACAATGCCTGAACAAGTTTCAAGAACAATTATGTTTCTTTTGACACTGGAGGTCTAGTTGTATTGCTCAGGTGGACCTCATCCTAGTCCCACCTCTGCTCCTGAGTAACTGGGGCTATAGGCCCTCTCACCAAACCAAGGGAAGCCTGGCTAAAGACAGTTGTTGGCATGAGAGAAAACAGAAAGATCATTTTGGAAAGACTAAGGCTGTCATTAAAAAATAACCACTGATTCTAGGGTGAACAACACCATCTGGATGGAGTATATCAATATTATCAATAGGTTAAAATCCAAAGTTATCCTGTCCCTTTTCAATTTTGACCTGAAATTCTGAGAAAAATAAGAAGGCAAAACCTGTGAGTTAAGTGGTGAGACCAGTGAGTTATTAAAGGAATAAACTTGACTATGATTGGACAAAGTCAATTCATAGATTAATAGGCTAAAAGAAACCATAAACACTAAAAAGGTTTCTACAATACCAAGAAAGATATGTATCATGAGTTCCATTAGTAAGACAATCAAAAAGGACCAGTTCAACAGATTCTGTTGAAAGTATTCCAAAGTTTTAAATGTGTTCTGAGTTTCTGAGGGATATTTCTATATTTGGAGGATGTGTGTGCACATACATATATGTGTGTTAATAAAATTTGCATTAGTAGTGTGACCCTTGAGTGTAATTTGTCAGTTAATTTCAACTAGAGAAGTGTGCATTGCCATAAATTAACACTCTAATAACTTTAAACAATCCTACAGGACCTTGTCATTTCTAACTTCGACAATGCCAGTAATATTATAATAGAGGGAAGACTTTGTTTAGAGGTTATTTGATTCCTATTACCTTTTTGTAGTCATGGTTAGCAAGCAACAAACATTTGTGGAAATTACTATGCTGAACAGCAAAGCACTTGTATGAGCACTATTTTTTCATTTAGAAAAATTTGGACTCCTTCTGGTTCCTATAAACATATATTCATTGCAACATTGCACACCATAATGAAACTGGAATAAAATAGTGCCTGTCAAATAGTAATTGGAGTATAATAGGATGCAATAAAAATGCTTAAACTTATGCTATAGACTTTCGCTGTCTTTGCAATGAAATATAAGGTATATTGCTAATTTTCTTTAATCCTTTCAAATCATTTGTGTGTGTGTGTATGTGTGTGTGTGTGTGTGTGTGTGTGTGCAGCATGTGTTTGTGCCTAGAAAGAGTAGTTTCATATATGTGTAAAAAAAGAAAATGTACATAAAATATTTTTGTAAAAAGAATGTATAGTATATTAGTTTTATATAAGTGATAATCATTAAAACCTAATAATGTAACAAGCACTTTGTATACAATACCTACCTAGATTTGACTTATCTTAAGATCTTACCCCACAATCCTCAGATGCCATGTATTTATTTATTTATTTATTTATTTATTTATTTATTTATTGGTGGTACTGGGAATTGAACTCAGTGGCATTCTACCTTCAAGCTACACCTCTGACCCTATTTTTTATTTTAAAACAGGGTCTCACTATCAGGATTGTAGCCTGTCATGCAGTGAGGCGGGTTGTCAGGGCCTGCTAGGTCAGGATCAGAGCCTGACACTTGGCGAGGCTGGTGTTGGGTCCTTAGAGGTCAGGATCAGAGCCTGCCGTGAGGCAAGGCTGTAGTTGGGGCTTGCGAGGCCAGGATCGAAGCCTGTCATGAGGTGAGGCTGGTGCCAGGACCTGCCAGGCTGGTATTGGAGGCTGCCGGGCAGTGAGGCCAGTGCTGGGGCCAGCAAAGCTGGGATCAGAGCCTTCCTTGCAACAAGGCCGGTGCCGGGGCCTTCAAGAGTGGGATTGGAGCCTGCAATGTGGCATCCATAGGGAAATATCACAGAATGCTTCCCCCAATATGCAAAATCTAGGAATAAATGGGTAATAGGAAGAAATCTAGTTGAAGAAAGGGCCCTATGGAGGAGCAATTAAGGTGACCTATCAGAGGTGTCACTTAAACAAATATATCAAAGGCAATCACTAAATCAAGCATGGGATTGAGGGAGGGGTAGGGAATGGGATGGGGACTGGATAAAGACTAATTGGTTGATGTGTGCTTATATATCCTCACAAATCTTGTATTCCATTGAGATGTTTGACGACAATACACCAATAAAAATATATTTAATAATTATATTACAGAGCTATAGTGATAAAAAAAAAAACAGCATGCTATTGGCACCAAAAAACAGATACATAGAACAATGGGACAGAAAAAAAATAGACACAAATCCAGAGATAATTGATTTTTGACAAAGGTACCAGACACATCCTTTGGAGACTAGACAGCCTTTTCAACAAATAGTGTTGAGAAAACTTGCCATCCAGTTGTAGAAAAATGGAACTAAAGTTTTACCTCTCAACCTGCACAATAGTCAATTCAAGATGTATTAGAGAAGTGAAGGTTAGACTAGAGACTTTGAAGCTACCTGAGGACACATAGGTCCAACACTTCAACATATAGGCACAGGCAGAAACTTCCTCAACAAGACCGCCAAAGCTCAGGAAATTAAAACAATAATTATTAAGTGGGATGACATTAAACTAAAAAGTTTCTGCTTATCTAAGAAAACCACCAAGAATCTAAAGAGATAGACTACAGAATGGGAGAAGATCTTTGCCAGCTATCCCTCTGATAGAGGACTAATATCTAATATTATAAATAATTTAAAAGGCTTTACACTAGGATGGGAGGGGAAAGAGAATGTGCATGATGTACATTAACAAATATATTAATGTCAACCACTAAGCCAAAGATGAGAAGGCGGGAGAGGGACAGAATGGGGCAAGAATTGGGTAAGGAGTAATTGGGTAATGTGTGCATATATGCCTCCACAATCTTGTACCCCATTAAGATGTATGACTGCAATGCACCAATAAAAAATTAAAGTAAGAAGTAGGAAACAAAGCAAAACAAAAGAAAACAGGGTCTCACTAAGTTGCAGAGGACCTTACCAAATTAGCTGAGCCTGGCCATGAACCTGTGATCCTCCTGTCTCAGCTTCCCGAGTACTGGGATTACAAGTATGTGCCACTATGCTCAGCTTTCAAATCCCATTTAATACAGATAAAATATTTCAGTGCATTCAAAGCCTCTTATGTTCCACTGTTGACTTCACTTTTCTTTCTCTTTCTTATCCAGAATAATCTCAATATTGAATTTTACTTTTTTCACTTTATATATATCCATTGCTTGTATATAGTGTTTTCTGCTTGCTTTTAATAATTCTAGCCTTGATACCATATTGTATTTATAATTTTCAATATGGTGTTTTCATGAAGCACTGTGTTTTTTAGATATATCAACTCTTTTCATGTGACTTTATTTCATTCTTCATCACCAAAAAGGTAAGAAAGCAAAGTGGCCAAAATAATGGACTGAAGCCAAATGAGGATTCAATTCTAGCTTTGATGCTAAGTTACCGTGTTCTGGCCTTATACCTGCAATGTTGATTATCCTCTCTCAGTCTCAATACCAGGATTGCAGGTGTGAGCTCTCTCTCTCTCTCTCCCCTTTCACACTTTCCATAGGAACTGAACCCAGAGGTGCTCTACTACTGAGCTTAACTTCTACTTCTTTTTATTTTCTTATTTTGAGATAGGGTCTCAAAAATTTATTGTGCCTGACCTCAAACTTGAGATCCTCCTGCCTCAGCCTCCTAAGTAACTGTAGTTATAGGCTTGTATCACATGCCTGGCTCATTCTTTTCTCTTAAAATTTATTTTCTCTACTTTCCTTTAAGTGGGTTTCAGAGTCACCTTTTAAATTCTGTTACTATAGAATGTAAATGCATAGTGTCATAAAAAAGATTCTAGATTCTGATGGAACCCTTCCCATCCAAAAGTTAATTATGAATATTTGTTGTATAAAAATGTTTTTTTCAAAAGTAAGATATACTGAGAGAAAATCAGGAGCCTATTAAAAATATAAACATTATCTTAATTTTCTTCAAATATTTGACTTTGATTTTATTTTACATGTATCTCTAGAAACTTTTGGAATATGCTTTTATAATTTAGAAACTTCTAGCAGTGTTAAAAAAATAACAGGAACATTTTCAGCTTTACAAAACCTGAAATACAAATTTCACAACATTAAGTTACTTCCTGAGCCAAGCATGCTTGTGTGAGAGAAATAAGACTAACATGTCCTTTCTGATGTGGAAATACTTTCAGTCATTAGGCCAGCTATTGTTTGTGGTTCCGCATTAGATTGTGCAAATCCCAACTCTGTTTTTGTTTTACAGCATGTCTAATTTTTATAAGTTGGCTGGTTATTAGTATGTAACTCATCAGTTAACAACTGTGTTTCGCAGGTTTTATGGACATATAGTCTGCTATCTACAATTAAACCATTAACATGCATGAAGCACTCTGTCTTCCTTTCTTTAATCTAATTTTTAAACAGTGCCAAACCTATCCTGCCAGAGTATAAGAAGCACAGGTCTCCAGGCATGAGGAAGGACCTCACTCTGAATTTCCATTGATAAGAATTTAATATTATTTTCTGAATATCAGATCACTTGGGATGTCATAAATAAAGCCTAAGATATCAAAAACATTAGCTCTTTCTCTCCAATATGAGCAGAACTCAGAGATTCTTCCATAACAAAAATCTTCTGTTAATAAATTTTAGTCCTTTCTTCCTCATGGTATTTTTTGCAAAATTTTCATATTTATTTACTTTTTTATTTCATTTCAATTCATTCACTCAAAATTTTTCCAATTGACCTCCAAAAATCGGAAACTGATTTTTTTTAGATAGTTGGCATTTTAGAACCTCGTCTTCTAGTTCAAGCAGTCGATATTTAAATAAATATATAAGAATCAGTATAGTGTGGTGAATGTATGTTTGGGTTCTCAAGTAAAATTGTTGGGTTCAGTCTGGACTACGTTTTTATTAAATTGGTAACTATAGATTAGTTTCTCGGCTCTGTATCTCAGTTTTCTAAAGGGTTTCCAGGAATACCCCCCCAAAAAAAAAGAACAAAAAGGACAGATTTCACAAGTTAGGTAAAAGTTGCATGAGCTAATACATGAAGCATGTTTAGTGTAATAGCTAGCTCATGCAAGCATGGCAAATACTGTCTAAAGATTTCTTCTCTGTCAATTCTGTTTCAAGTACATATACACATGCAGTGTTGGTTAAGTTTTGATTTATTGTTTCTCTCTGCAAGTGGACCTATTGTTTATTTTTACTACATGACATTTTATTTTTTAATTTTTGTATTGGTGCATTGTAGTCATACATCCCTCCCTATCCCTCCTTCCTATTGTTTTTAATTATTTTCTGCCTTTATATTTTATTGTTTCCATTGTTAAAATCAAATATAATACTTTCATTCCCATCCCATGCTTTGGATTTACTTATAAATGTATCTGCTTCTCCTGTCTTTCAACCAAATGACAAAATCTTGTTATTACTCTAATAAAGAAGATAAATAAAAAATATAAGGTAGGATGGAGAAGGAAAAGAAGTAAAGAATTGAGGCCAACAGGAATGATAGTGATGGAGCTTGTGATATGAATTATTGCTTTCTGTCTTCCCTTAAAACAATGAATATTGAAAAATGTTTAAAAATTGCTACATAAAGTATATTCGAATGCTTATTTCACTTCAAGACTTTAAATTTTCAAGGTTGTATCTCCTATATTAAGTGCAGGTATGATCCTGAAAGTTTACATTTTATGAGCCTTCATAGAACTAATATGTACTGAGTATATATCTTGCACCATGTCCTGAAATAGCTGTTTCCAGATAATTATAAGAGATGAAAGTAAGAAAGGACAAATGGAGTAGAGCTGACATTTTCTGAAGTAGTGCAATATTTCTATGTGTATAAACATCATAGTCCATAAGACATAGATTATATCATTCCCTTCCAAAGAAAGGTGATACTGAACCCTCATTCTATTGAGCCCCATGAATCCAAGCTCACACATGTATCTGTAGTGAGTCCTCATATATGAGGTCTAGATATGCAAGCATACACACACACGCTGGAGATGTGCCTTAGTTTGGTGTCACAGTCCCATGTAGACAGGCTGCTCTGCTGCTTTCAGTGGAGGCTGGGATCGTGTGATGGTCTACAGTCTCTTAAGGTGTGCAGTGTAGACACACTTTAAAGGCTATTCTATCTTCCCTGAGTGTGGGTAAGAGTTCACATCAGTCTCATAAATCCACAGACCTCTTTACATATTTAGAAAGCCTTCTTTTGTTTCTTTTTTATTAGCTTATACTTGTTTCCTTTTGTGCTTTTATAATATTTTT
Organism: Muscardinus avellanarius; assembly: GCF_963383645.1. Classification (NCBI taxonomy): domain Eukaryota; kingdom Metazoa; phylum Chordata; class Mammalia; order Rodentia; family Gliridae; genus Muscardinus; species Muscardinus avellanarius. The sequence continues at coordinate 86,395,840 of NC_137786.1, read as the reverse complement.
AAAGAAACTTAATCTTACTAAAAGCTAAAGGCTAAACAGAAACATCTCAAGATCACCCCTTAAGTAGAAAAATTCCTCTGAGGTGAGAAAGCATAAAAGAGCTCACAGCTCATAAAAGGAAACAGGAGAAATTTAGGGCACAGAATGTTAATAAGGATTTACTTATATTCTTTAACTGTAAAAAAACAAAATAGTAATTAATATATCTATAAATTATCTTGACATGATGCTAGGTGTTTTCACGAATTAACTTAACCTGATTTGCATAATAGTCCAGTTTTACAAAAAGCAAATTTTGTTCAGACCAGCTCAAGCCCAATAATATAACTTGAAGAACTCAATAAAGCCAGGGCTGATGGTGCACACCTGTTATCCCAGTACTTGGGTGACTGAGATAGGAAGATAGCAGGTTCAAGGTAAGCTTTAGTAACTTAGCAAGATTTTATTTCAAAATAAAGAGAGCTGGAATTTAGCTCAAAGGCAGAATATTCCTGATTCAATTTCCAATCCAAAACAACAACAATCACCACAACAACAATTGGACAAGATAGTGCCAGAAATTGAATGTATCCACCTGCAGAGATCATGTTCTTTTTGGACCAATATTTTGGAAAAGAGGATTTTGTTGAAAAAAAAATTGTAGTCAAGAACTGAAGAAAAGTGTTTTTAGGGGGAGAAAAGAGGGTGGGACATACAATGAAATATGATCCCACAAATCACACCACAGACTTATTTGCTCAGGAGAAATCCATCATGTTGCAAACCACCATAGCTTGCTCTGGGTACCACCTTGACTCTTGCAATTGTTGCCACTATGAAAATGAGGGTCCATCATAGACCTTACACTTCTGGACTGGGTGCATCCGACTGCTGAAGCTCTAGGTGATAGGAAGACTGAGAAAGCATGTGTCTGGCTTTCACAGTCTTAATAAAACGGGCAGTTCTCCAAACAAATAAGATTTATAAAGTGAGGAGATCTTAAAATATTTGAAGGAGTTTATATAAAGTTTGGCCAAAAGGAACCAAATGCAGTTCCTATATTGAATAAAATACCACTTAGATACTGGCTCCTTAATCAAAACAAGAGTTTTATTTTGTGAGAATGTCTAAAGTAGAAATGGATGTGTTCACTTCAGAGTGGCAGCTAACATAGTGGCTGCTGGGAAAATCATTCCTGAATGCATTGGGCTGCTGCTTGCTTGCAGGACAGAAATTACTGACTATTGGTTAAAATGCCATGTGAATTAATTTTCAGGCTCATTTCCTCTCTGGCTAAGCAGAAAGGCAATTTCAAAGGGAGAAAAATGGTCCCAATATGTGCTGCCACACATCTTTTGAGAGATGAGAAATATTAGCAACTACTACAATTTAATTCCAGATTCAAACAACTGTCACTGTTGTAGTTAACAGTTCTGGTAGTCTACTTTGCAGATTCAGAGAAAAAGACTGCTGTTTAATCTTCAAGTTCAATTATTTCATTTAATGTCGAATTTGTTTATCATTACTCCAGCATAAGATAATATATTTAAGCACTGAATCTATCCTTGGCAAACCTTCCCAGCAGGAGTGAGTTGAGCGATTTTGTAAATTATCTTATTAATTGTGTCCCCATTGCTGTAAGGAGAGTAGTTTCTTGTTGACTGATGACTATTGCTGTTTTCTATGACTAACATGAAAAAAATTATAGTTTCTTTAATTACTTAAAATAATTTCACTAAATAGGATGATTTTTATGTAGCTTGATGTCTAAGAATTGTGATGAAGCAGGCACACTTTCTTTACCTACTAAAAATGGGTAAAGAACTGACATGACAGTGACAACCTTGCATATTTCACATAAGGCTCTACAAGTGAACTAAATTAGCATGCATTCATTTCTGAGTGATTGCATAGCAGTGAATTATAGACAGAAAATGAATCTAAAATAAAGGTGATATTTACCATTTGTATTCAAAGCAAAATCCTCTGAGTAGAATAGTTCTGCTTTTCATCTCAGATTTTTATATCACTTATGTTAGATGCAGATGACTTAATTACTTTAATCCCAACCTCAAAGACCAAGAGCCCATCTTCTCTTGGACTGGCAGAACAGTTTAAATGAACTTTTGTTCTTCAAAATGTACTCTGCAGTGGAGATATGGAAATGATTGGAAAAGAAGATTGAGAAACATTTTTAAATTAAAATTTAAAGAAGATTTTTAAGTCATTTGTATCTATAACTCTACACTTATGCCTATAATTCTTCTTTTACTAAATGAGAACTACAAATTGATTCCATAATCACTTTTTATTTTTAGAGCTTTTGGAATATTTGAGGCATAATTATAATATTTTTCCTAAACTGATATATGGCTTTGAGAAAGTAATTTAACCATTGTAATTATTAAACATTTTAAATGAAATTTCACTGTGTACTGATTGAAAAATAACTGATAAAAGCATGATATCCCTTTTAGGATTTTTTTTTTTTCAAAAGGGACACATTACACAGCTCACTCTGAGTTTCTGTGATCAAAAGCTCTAATTAAAGAATAAGATGCCTTAGGTTTCTTATTGAGGAAGTCTCTACCACTTCCTCTTTGTTAAAGAGTTGGTCCTATGCCTTCTTCTTTTTTTTTCAGTAGTGTTATGACTGCATATAATAGTGTAATTATTTTTATTTCTATTATTTTTAATAATTTTTCTTTTTCATATTTATTTATTTATTTATTTATTTATTTTGTAATCATACATCACTTTGAAACATAAGACTTGAGAGGATATACAAGCATATATCATCCAATAAGCCCTCATCCAATCCCCATCCCATTCCCTCCCCACCCTCAATCCCATGTTTAATTGGTGATTATCTTTGATATAACTGTTTACACAGTTGATATAACTGTTTAAATCATGAGTTTTAAAGAGATTCCATCCTCCCCCATCCCCTCCCCTCTGATTGGTCACCTTAATTGTTTCTCAATAGGGCCCTTTCTACTACTAGACCTCCTCCTGTTACCCCTTTCCTCCTAGTTCTTGCTAATTAGGGGAAGCATCTGGATTTTATTTTCTGTTCTATCTCTCTGTGCATGCTGCATTGCAAGTTCTGATCCCACTCTTGATGGCCCCAGTAGTGGCCTGGCCACCCAGAGAACTCTTATCCCGACCTCGTTGGCTCCAGCACCGGCCTTGCCTCATGGCTCACTGGCCCCCGCACCTAACTAACTCCTCGGCTGGCTCCTCTCCTGGCCTTAGAGGCCCCAGCACTGGCCTAGCCTCATGACAGGCTCCGGGTGCAGCTCAGAGGTCAAATGGACCCTGGGTTCCATTCCCAGACTCGCAAAAAAAAAAAAAAAAAGAGGAAGAAGACTTGGAGAAGGATGTGGAGAGGGGAAATGGGAGTCTTCTGGAAGAAAACAGTTCAAACAATCTTGCATACATTTGTGAGGCTATCACTACCAATTTCAATATTATAAATGGGATTGGGGTGGGACAAAAGAAAACAAACCAAGTGCTGTGTGTCTGTATGTTTCTATCACATTAAACCTTAATATGATGTATGGTTACAATACACCAATAAAAGCATATTTAATTAAGAATAAGATGCCAAATAATAAGTAAAATTTACACCATGTAATTCCTCACTTGTGTATGTTAGTGAAGAGCCAGAGGGAAACACCTGCTTCATAAATACAAGTGCAGAGGTGGCTGCTGCTTTGGTATCAAGGCATGACTACTCACACCACATTACAGCAGAATGAGTTATTCTATAGGACATACCTCTGGTAGTTTACACTGTTATAAAAAAATACAAACTTAAAAGCCTTTATTTAGCCAATTTAACTTTGAAGTCATTGAGAAACAGATAAGACCATAACCTTAATTTGTAAATAGAAGGCATTTACTATAATTGACATTTTGCTTGATATCCCAGATAAATATCATGTCCAACACAGCTATAGTAACTCATCAATGTGTCAGATTCAACTTTGCTTTCTTTATTGTCCAAATTTAACTGTTTATGTCACTCATATTTTCTCCTGTTTTAAGAAAGATTTTATTGTTTTTTAGCAATTGGGTAGGACAAGATATTTTTAAAAGATATAAATTATTATGAGTCAAAATGATGGTTATGGTGTTTTCCCTCAGTCATGTCCTGCAGTGCTAAATGAATTCTCTGGAGATACTTTTTTCTCTGACTAAGATGAAATATTGATAAATCATTTATTTCGTTCTGAAAGCAACAAAGAGATGGTTAATACTCATGGAACAATGGTGTTCAAGACATTGGACATTAGGCAATGAAAGTGAATACTACCTAAGAGAGAGTAAATAACCAAGAGGAGACATAGTACTGGATAGGAAAGAGTGTCACACAAAGAGAGAGAGAGAGAGAGAGAGAGAGAGAGAGAGAGAGAGAGAGAGAGAGAGAGAGAGAGAAAGCGCTTCAGACATCTGCTGAAGTCTATCCCGGATTATCACTTAACACAGCACTTATCAGCAAATACATGCGAGGAAGCTACTGAAGACTGAGGGAAAATGCTCATAAGATTAGAAGTAATAATGCCTGGTATCCACACAGACTGAAAATAGTGTTTGTTCCCAACAATCAGAATGAAAACACATAAATCACAGACATTGACTAGAGTACCTAAGACATTTTGCCTCAATAATGGGATAACTAAACCTAAATTGAGCATTTATGATCTTGTGAAACAAATCTTAAAAGCAAGATCTGAGTATACCAAACTATATTCAACTACTTAACTGTACCCTGGACTAAATCTATAGAATATTTATAGGAGTACAAATAAGAAGGCCATGAATCAAAAATCTGGCATTTATCAAACCCTTAAGATGCAAAATGGAAGCTGGGCATAGTGGCATATACCTGTAATCCCATTACTTGGGAGGCTGAGAAAGGAGGATCACAGGTTTATGGCAAGCCTCAGGAACTTAGCAAGATTCTGTTTTAAAACAAAAATAGAGGCCAGGCATGGTGGCGCACACTTGTAATCCCCGCGCTTGGGAGGTAGAGACAGGAGGATCGCTCAGGTTTGAAGCCAGCTGTGCTGGCTTAAGAGATCCTGTTTCCAAATTTAAAAAAAGTATAAAATAGGTCTGGGAGTATAGCCCGGAGGTAGAAGGGTTTCCAGGACCCCCAGTAACACCAAAACAAAAACAAAAACAAAAAAAAAACAAAAACAAACAAACAAAAATAGAATTGAGCTTGGGGTGTTACTCAGGGGTAGAACCTCCTGGGTTTAATGCCAAATACCACACAGACATACAAAAAGATACTAATTGGAACAAATGGATAATATACAAAAAAGAAAAGTATACAATAAAGGTGAGTTCCGTTTTATCCATTAAAATTTGATAATATCAGTACTATATTTTGACGTTAGGATGTCATGACTTTCCAGATGTTCTGTTAACGTCATTATTATTTTTATTTCACGATCTATTATTTTAAGATGTTTAAAATGCATTTTATAACCTCAGTCTATATTTGGAAGAAGTTTTACCATGGTTCATTTTAGAGACATAGTGAACAAACAGACATAGTTCCTAAACACATGTTGACTCAGTTGCATAGAGAAATCAGACCTCCACAAATGATTTTTAAAAATATGAAACAAGTAATTCAGTTGTTACCCTAGAAACTTTAGTCCTTAATACCATGTTACCAGGCACAGTTAAGCTAGATCTCTCTTGTTGGTCCAGGTGTTTCTGGAAGCAAGCAAATGTAGTATTTGTCTGTAAATAAGACACTTAGAGAAAAGTGAAAATGAAAATAAGATGTTTCTTATTTGCATTTAAAGAAAATGCACAAAGAGTTTGCACCTGAGGTAGCCAATCTAAATGAAAAAGACATAGCCTGCCTTCTTCCTGTGTCTAAGAATGAGAAAGTAGAATATCAGGCTCATGCTTTTAAAAATAATAGTTCAACTCATTAAAATCAAATGGCGCTGGCATTTCAAGTGGGAAGGACAAAGTATTGGGATTTGTTTTGTAGTGAGCTGTGACAAAATACCTGAGAAAATCAACTTAAAAAGGAAAGATTTATTTTAGTTTATGCTTTCAAAAGTATTAACCCATGACCGGTAGGGTCTATTGCTTTTGGAGCCCATGGTAAAGAAGAATACCATGGGAGGGTAGAACAAAGCTCCTCTCATCTCATGGTGGCCAGGGAGAGAAGAGAAGA